>NC_067153.1:23417454-23619628 GCF_903995435.1 Acomys russatus | reverse complement strand
CTATGACCAAATAGGCTTCATTCCAGGCATGCAGGGGTGGTTCAATATATGGAAGTCCATCAATGTAATCCACCATATAAACAAACTGAAAGAAAAAAAAAAACACCACATCTCCTTAAATGTTGAAAAAGCATTTGACAAAATGCCACACCCACTCATGTTAAAAGTCTTGGAGAGATCAGAGATACAAGACACATGCCTAAACATAGTAAAAGCAATATACAGCAAGCCTATAGCCAACATCAAACTAAACAGAGACAAACTTAACTCAATTCCACTGAAATCAGGGTCATCACCAAGCTGTCCGCTCTCTCTGTATCTCTTCAATATAGTACTTAAAGTCCAAACTATAGCAATACGACAACTAAAGTACATAAAGGGGATACAAATTCGAAATGAAGAAGTCAAATTATCCCTATTCTCGGATGATATGATAGTATACATAAATGACCTCCCAAATTCTACCAGAGAACTCCTGCCACTGATAAACATCTCCACTCAAAAAAATCATCAGCTCTCCTGTATACAAAAGACAAAATGGCCGAGCAAGAAATTAGGGAAACAACACCATTTACGATAGCCACAAAACCCATAAAGTGTCTTGGTGTAACTCTAACCAAGCAAGTGAAAGATTTGTATGAAAACCTTCAAGACTCTGAAGAAAGAAATTGAAGAAGATATCGGAAGATGAGAAGATCTCTCATGCTCATGGATTGGTAGGATTAACATAGTAAAACTGTCCATCTTACCAAAAGCAATCTACTGATTCAATGAAATCCCCATCAAAATTAGAATATAATCCTTTACGGACCTTGAAAGAACAATTCTCAACTTCAGATGGAAAAACAGAAACCCTGAATAGCTAAGACAATCCTATACAATAAAAGATCTTATGGAGGCATCGCCATCCCTGATCTCAAACTTCACTATAGAGAAACCGTAATAAAAACAGCCTGGTGCTGTCATAGAAACAGACAGGTGGATCAACAGTATTGAGTAGAAGACCTAGAAATAAACCTGCACACCTATGGACTCTTTATTTTTGACAAAGAAGCCAAATACATACAATGGAAACAAGACAGCATCTTCAACAAATGGTGCTTGTGCAATGGAATGTTTACATGCAGAAAAATGCAAATAGAACTATACTTATCATCCTGCACAAAACTCAAGTTCAAGCAGATTAAAGACCTCAGCACAAAACCAGACACAATAAATCTGTTAGAAGAAAAAGTGGGGAAGAGCCTTGAACTTATGGGCATAGGAGACAACTTCTTGAACAGAACACCAACAGCTCAGGCTCTAAGATCAAAATTAATAAATGAAACCTTTTCAAACTGTAAAGCAAAGGATACTGTCAACAGAACAAAACGACAGCTCACGAACTGGGAAAACCCTATGTCCTACAGAAGGCTAACATCCAAAATATATAAAGAACTCAAGAAGTTAAACACCAACAAACCTAAGAATCCAATTAAAAATGGGGGTACAGAGCTAAACAGAGAATTCTCAACAGAGTAATATAGAATGGCAAAACCAAAGAAAAAAAGCCTAAGGAAATGCTTGACGTCCTTAGTCATCAGGGAAATGCAAATCAAAACCACTCTGAGATTCTGTCTTATACTCATGAGAATGGCTAAGATTAAAAATTCAAGTGACAGCACATGGCGGTCTGGATTTGGTAAAAGGGGAACACTCCTCCATTGCTGGTGGGAGTGCAAACTTGTATAACCACTTTGGAAATTGATCCATTGCTTTCTCAGAAAATTGGGAATAGCAATACCTCAAGGTCCAGCTAAACCATTTCTGGGCATATAACCAAAGATGCTTCACCATGCAACAGGGACATTTGCCCAGCTATGTTCATAGCAGCTTTATTCATAATAGCCGGACTCTGGAAACAACTTAGATGTCCCTGAACGGAAGAATGGATAAAGAAATTGTGATACATTTACATAGTATCAGTATCAGTAATTAAAATCAAAGAAATCTTGAAATTTGCAGGCAAATGGGTGGAACTAGAAAAGATCATCTTGAGTCAGGTAACCCAGACCCAGAAAGACATGCATGATATATACTCCCTTATAATCATATATTATCCATATAATACAGGATAGCCACACTCCAATCGACAGACCTAAAGATGCTAAATAACAAGGAGGACCCTAGGGAAGACGTTTAAAGCTCATTCAGAGGGGCAAGTAAGGTAGACACTGGAAGTGCTTGAAAAGAGGCAACAGGGTGGGAGCCCACATAGAGGTCCTCTGAAATAATCTACTCATCAGGGCATTGAAGCAGATGCTAAGACAGCAAAACTTTGAGGCAGGGTGTAGGGTGACTTAGGGAAGGGTTGAGCAATAGAAGAGCCTGAAGGGGATAGGAGCTCCACAAGGAGAACAACAGAGTCAACAAATCTGGGCCCACGGTGACTTATAGAGACTGATGCACCAACTAAGGACCATGCATGGAGAGGCTCTAGAACCGCTGCTCAGATGTTGTCAGTAGGAAGCACGGTCTCCATTTCAGTCCTATCATATAGGGAGTAGGGGCTGCCTCTGACATGGAGCCTGTTGCTCACTCATTCATCACTTCCTCCTGGTTGGGCGGCCATGGCAGCACACAGAGGAAGAGGATGCAGGAAATCCTGACTAGACTTGATAGGCTGGGGTCAGATGGTAGGGCAGGATGGCTCCCCCGTTCTGAGGACTAGCGGAAAGGGGTAGAGGAGAAGAGGGAGCGAGCGTGGGACAAAGAGGAGATGAGGAAGGGGGTTACAATTGGGATGTAAAGTGAATAAATTAAAAATAAACAGACTTAATAAAAAAGCAAACAGAAGAAAAAAGAAGGAAAACAAACAAACAAGGGCTATATTGTCTCCGCTGTCAGCGAACAGCTAATTATTTGTTGAATCCTATTTCCCCCCGCCCCCCCCCCCACATGTTTCTGATCACGGCTTTCTGGCCATTCTGACTCAACTGAAGTGCAACGATAAGTTGAAAGCAATTTTGTGGCAATTTTAGACAGATATAAAACAAAGCCAACGACATGACATTTTACTTAAATTAACCTCAAACCAGGATGGAGAAATTCCTCTGTCATAAGAATTGGCTCCTAGAAGAAGTGGGGTCACTGCGTAGCTTGTGTAACCCTGCCTTCGTGTCTGTGAGTTAATCTTCAGTGCTTGGGATGTCATAACCATCTGCTGTGCTCGTGGGTTGCGAAACTTTAAATGTAAAGTTTTGAGCAAGGAAATATCTGTGGACTTTTGTCCCGAAACACCTGAGCTGAAAAATCTTCAAAGTGTAGAAACGACACATTATGTGAACAATCGATGAGAAGGCCAGGCTTCCTGTTCAGGATGGCATACAGACACACAGGGGTAATAGCATCTCATATTTCATTAGAGCGGTTTCAAAGGGTGAGAAAGAATATAAAATATACAGGCGCTAATAGAGAGCCAGAATGAAAAGAGGAAGGCATCAAAATATTCATAAGGAAGAACCGAGAGAGAATAGGTGGCTGCTGTTCAAGCTACCTGGCTTGTGCTTTTGTGGAAGCCGGAGCTGGCTCATACAGAAGGGAGCAATTACAACTGAACGGATTCCAAATGCGATTTGTAGAGAGGGTCTAGAAGATATTGCTTTCATAAAATAAGAATATGCTTCTGGGAAATTGGAACATTCTGAGACTGAAAAAAATTTCTTAGAAAGTTAAAATCTAATTTCCAAACTAAAATATTCAATACTAGGCCTGGAATATTGAGAAAATCTCCCAGGACCTAGAGTAAAATAAAAGAGTGAGGAAAAATATTAAGAACAAAGTTAGAGACGTACAAGTTCTAGGAGATATCTGATATTTGATTAGCAAGATTTCAAAATAAACTGAGAAAAAAAAAAGAGAAAGGAAATTATTTTAGAAAACCAGATTAATGAGTCCTAAAACTAAACAAATTCACGTATGCCATAGTCAAAGACTTACAAAGAAACCTGTTGTTTTTAAACAAAATCTTACTCTTTTAATTATACCAATGAAGACTCGGGTGAAAAGAGAGGCAGAGAAGGCACCCAACAGACTTTCCTACTCAGCTGATGTCCAGAAGCAAAAAAAAACCCTTCTCCTTCACCATATTGTTTTAAAAACTCTTCAAAGTGAATGTTTCTCTTTTCTACTTCCTATGCATTTCTCTACCCTCCAGACCTCCTCTCACTCTCTATGTTTTTTTTTCACATGTTCACTTCCTGTCACCTGGTTCTTTGCTCCACTTCTTGACCTAGGGCTACCTTTATTTAATCCTGTTTAAAGAAAGCCGTTGGGTTAAAGGTGTGTGCTAGGGTTGAAGCACATCACAACAAGAAACACATTATTCCAGCGCACAATATCCAGGTCCACAGTGTGATAAAATATCCTGCGAGAGAAACCTGTGCCTAGATAAGCCCTTGCAAACTTTCATAGACCCAAAGATAAAGATAGCCCTAGGGCTTTCAGGGATAAAATAAAATACCTCCTAAAGGATTAAAACCCATAGTGACATTTGGGTGCTAGAAGACAGAACAGGGAACCTGTGGAGTTCGGAGAGGAAATGCTAGTGCATATTACTGACATGAAGACATTGCATATCTTTCCAACAATCAATCTCTCCCCTTCAGTTTTTGGACATGGTATCTCATTATGTAGCCTGTCTGGCCTCAACCTTGAGATCCTCCTCCCTTAGCCTCTCAAGTTCTGTGGTTACTTTCATGTGCTGCCATGACTGGATTCTACATTCTCTTGAAGTACATAATATTGTTAATATTAGATGCCCCTTCAAATGACAAAACTGAGGTAAGATGGTTATTTTATGTTCTCTAAAGAAGTTACTAGTTGTTCCCTGTCCAGCTAAATTATTGAAGTGTGAGAGCAATGAGAAGATAATTCAGATTTTCATGATCTTGAAAATATAAAATGTTTTCAATATATCATTAAAGTTTATTCTCCAGTGAACAAAGATAAGCATTTGCATACAACAACAACAAAAGGATGCCCCCCCCTCCCACGACAAAACACAAGATAAAAGATGCAAGGAATGTCTGAATTCAACAGACTAATGAGAAGAAATCCCCAAATCCCAAAAACTTTAACACTATTGAAAGTTTAGAAAGTGGCTCTGAGTTAGTCCAAGTTGTCTTATCTTAGTGGCAAGGAGTAATCATTTTGTCAATAAGATAAAAAAGGAACATGAGAAACTTCAATCAAAACACATTGCATTTAAGGCAAGTCCCCTGATGAAATGAACTAGTGTGCAGTGAGATGTGGTTCATCATTGTGATGTGCATTTCCCATTGGAAAGAGACTTAAAAGCCGATTGGTTGTTTAAAGATTAAACCATAACATTGTCTTAAAAATACATATCACTACATGATCATAGGTTAGCAAAGGCTGCTATTATTACTCAGCTTTTAGAATATGTACCTCAGATATTTTATAGAATCAAAGGAAAAATGTTAAATATACTTTTTGGGGGATGACTGCAGATAAGCACTGCCAATATGGAAATAATTGTGCTTTAGATGGAAATCAAAAGTGGCGTGAGAGACTCAGGAGGAAGTGACATAGAATGTGCTATAAGGAGAGACGTTTCATTATCTTACATAATATGGGATCAAAAGACACTGTGAAATCCATTGAATCCTTGGGGAAGTAGATGCTAAAATAAGATTAGGGACCAAACAGCTTATGGTGAAGCAGGAAGGAGGCAATGTCTGTGTAAGATGAAAGGATTTGGAAACAGGAGTAGGTAGGAAAGCCTTCAGGCTGTCATGTAGATCAAATGCCTGAGAAAGAGAAAGGAGATGACAGCAGATTCAGGCAGGTGGAGCCACAGGCTCTGATATATGGCTGACACAGTGTCAAGAACAAAGACTGTTCATGTAAGAAGAACCACTCCACAGAAATGACCAGATCCAAATATTCCTATCACACAGTCATGCACCTTAAGACTATTAAAAAACTCTATTTTTGCATCAGATAGCCAGATTTTTCTTGAATGTAGAGTGAACTGATACATTCAGTGGGCTAGCTTAATGCTTCTGGGACATGTGCAGTCTTGCAAGACAGTACAGTTAGAAGGGACCCGTGCTTAAAAATTTGTTATCTTAGGATATCAAGTCTCTTCTTGATATCCTATGAGCATATACAGGGGGAGGAAATCCCCCTCAGGAACAGTCATAGGGGAGGGAAAAAGGGGAAAATGGGAGGGAGGGAAGAATGGGAGGATACAAGGGATGGGATAACCATTGAGATGTAACAAGAATAATAATAAAAAAATTTAAAATATATGTTATCTTTAAATGCTGAATGCTAATTCAGGAGGCATGCATTATCATTTTGCATTGAGCCCTGACAATCACATCCTGGTCTTGGGAACAGCATCATGGGTGTAAACAGATGCTGTCTAAAGTTTTATGGAAGTAGGGACTGAAGTGTAAGTAGGTTTTAAAATAAAAATGTGATGCTTTTATAACAAAGTAATATTAACAAAAAGTGGTTGCCTTCATCAGTTGTGACAGATATTGAGTGTATTCCGATTGATGGGTCTGAGACATCCACCAGCAACAGGAGATGGACAGCAGATGAACTCATAGGCACTTAACTTGTTACTCTTTAAAAGCAGGCACATGCTTTCTCCTGCCACATGTGTGTGTGTGTGTGTGTGTGTGTGTGTGTGTGTGTGTGTGTGTTGATGTGGTACACATACGTGCATGTGAATATGCAAGTGCAGGCCTGAAGTCAACCTCAGTCCTCATTCTTTAGGAGTGCTGTCCACCATGTTTTTTGAGACCATCTCTCCTTTTGCTTGCCATTCACTGGTTAGGCTGAGCTTGTTGATATACAGCTCCAGGGATCTACTTGTCTCTCCCCTCACAGCACTAGGATCTCAAGTGTGCCATAACACCTGGCTTTTATGTGGGTTCTGGTCTGGAACTTGGGTTACCAAGCAGCATTTATACAGACTTAATCATCTCCCCAACTTATCCCTGTGTTGTTTCTGTAGCTAAAATCCATATAAAGTCCTTCAAGCAAGATGGTGACTCCTCCCACAAACTAGGAAAAACCCACTTTCTTAATGCAGAGTGCCAGGTGTCCTCTTGGGTCAGGACCAACCTCTTCTTAGGAATCATAGACAAGATTAAAGCCTTGCCTGTATTGTTGCATAGCTGATTTGGTTCTGTTTCTGTCATGTCTGTGTCAAAGACCCTGTCTGCTAAAGCAAGATGACTTCCATTATAGCAAATGAGAGTATCAATAAATACTAGGTGAGGCTCTAAGCAGTGGTTCTCAGCCTTCCTAATGCTCCGACCCTTTGATACTGTTCCCCGTGTTGTGGTGACACCTCCTCTCTAAACATATTTCTGTTGCTTTTATAACTTGAATTTTTCTACTGTTATGACTCATAATATAAATATCAGATATGCAAGATATTTGATATGTGACACCCCTGAAAGGGCTGTTCAATCCCCAAAAGGGGGTTGTAACTCCCCATAGGTTGAGAATCACTGCTGTAGAACCTATAAAAAACAGAGGTAGGCCTGTGCTTCAGGTTTGCAGGTAAAATTACAAAGTTATTTTGGGAAGAAAAGATCTCTACAGTTACACACTTTAGTATATTTTACAGTTTATTCTTTTCCCTTCCTTAATGTACAAAGTTTAAAACTGAGAAAGGAAACTCTGGTCAAACTGTAGACTGACCTTGTATCTAGCTTTCTCTCCTAAGACTTTTTTAAAACGAGAAAGGAACAGAAGAGACATAGGCTCTTAAGAGAAAGAGAACAGAAAGAGTTCCATTAGCAGATGGAGATTTTCAACAGATTTCTTTAAGGTAAGAGTAAATGGGAAAGTGGGCCACAAAGGTAGGCTCTGGCCAAGAAGGATGCCGATCTGACAGAGACAGGACAGGCCTGTGGCCGTGGGTGGGTGCTTCAAAGCAAGTTCCTGTGTGAAACAGTTGTTCTCGCTATACTCCCCTTTCTGAGGAGGGAACATCACAGTTATGCATTTTCTGTTCAGTAAAAAGAAACAAACAAGCAAAAAGGTCAATCAAGCCAACAAACATGAACCTTTAGAGATACCATAATCATTGGCATCTTTATGTTCTGACACTTAAGGATCCAGTAGTGAAGATTGCTATCCCAGTGTCAGGTATCCTTAAGAGAAGTGACTGCTTACCTGTAAGCTTCACCTAGGGACATGAAGGTGCCATCTAGTTGTTATATTTTCCCAACCTTAACTGTGAACTGAGAGCCATGAAGTACCCTGTATACTTGATAGAACCTCAGGAGAGGAAGGAGAAAAAACCAAAACATCATTCCCAAAGAAACAGATACAATTCAGGAAAAGGAAGGCTACTGTAGAAAGATACATAAAGTCCAGAATTTTCATTTGTATCAAGAGATTGAACTAGCTATTGGATCCATAAAGAAAATCAGACTCACTTGATGAGGGAAGCCAGAGAAATATAGGAAAGCTGAGAGTTAGATTATTAAAATAAAGAAAAGAAAGAAGTGTGTGTGTGTGTGTGTGTGTGTGTGGTGTGTGGTGTGTGTGTGTGTATTGGGGAGGTGGGGGGATGGAGAGACAGGAGAGTCAGTGAGACAGAGACATAGAGATAATGTGTGAAAGAGAAAGACAGACATACGGAGAGAGAAATAGAGATAGAAACAGAGAAAGAAAGAAATTCAAAAACAATTACTGTGAGAGATTGTGAGGGACAAGCTGGGCAAAGAAAACCAATGAAGGTAATGTACCTTGAGGTAGCATGAATTTTATAAAGAGAAATAAAATTCAGTTTTTCAAGTTTAAAATTATTAAACAGTGGAAATTGAGTTACTAAGGCATGTTGGGAAAAGGGTTAGAAAAGGCCAGGTGGCCTATGGTGTTTTATCAAAGAATAGTGTATGTGTGTCTCCATTATATACAACTTTGTGAAACAAATATGAGTTATTGATGTTTTATGTTGACAACAAGAAGCAAGAATCTAGGAAAGTGAGTGACGCCTTGCAGTTTGCAAAACATCGAGATCTTTAGTTTGGATGCAGCAGGTGTTTGAAGACAGCAGAGTGGCTATACCAAAGGCTTGTTTATTGATCATAAAGCCAGGGAGACTGGTAGATGAGGGAGTGAGCATTGAAGGTCAGTGTGGGTACAGAAAGCTGTTCGCAGCAACAAGTGCCATGGTGTAAAATATTTGAAAATTGGTCCTCAAAAAGCAGGCATGATCTGACTGGAAAAGTCGAGAATTGCTATGTATAAATTTGCCAACATCATAGCTGATGAAAACCCCAGTCTTGAACTGGGCAGTGGTAGTGCATGATTTTAATCACAGCACTAGAGAGGCAGAGGCAGGCGGATCCCTGTGAGTTCGAGGCCAGCCTTGTATACAAAGTGAGTCCATGACAGCTAAGGCTACACAAAGAAATCCTGTCTCAAAAAACCAGAGAGCAAGGAGAGTGAGGAGAGTGCTCTGAGCAAATTTGCAAATGCTGAGGAGACATCTCTGTACTCTGGGCTTCACAAATCCCACTACAGCACCTAGAGGGAGAACCCAATGGCATTTAAGCATATGATGTGTAATGGACGTTGTTTCACATACCAGGAAGTCAGTGGACAGTAATGGGGGAAAGCCAGATCTGAGGTAATTAGTGGTGCACCAACTTATGTTATTGTTATGTACATGAGAAAATGTGTGTGAGCAGATTAATACCTTTGGACAGATTTAACACATACTACCCTGCAGGTGAGCCCATACTGGAAAAAGCTATAACATTTGCGGATTTCTTCTCATGATTACACAGAGCTCTCTTAAATATCTTGCGAATGACAATGCTTTAGGCATTTAATTCTCTACTCAATGCCACGTCTGCAATACATATTCCCTAACTAAGGCATTTGCCCTTCATGACTACGAAGCTTATATACTTTCCCTTAACATCATGGTTGCTGACTCTTTAAAAGAGGAATAATATACAGCCACTAATGCTCAGAATAGTGTAAATACTTTCAGCCTCCACAGAGTCATGAGTATTTTGAGAAACGAGGAAAATTGGGGTGCTGTAAATTTATGCCTTTCTACTTGTGAATAGCTGACTTGGTTGGAAACAGATATGAATTACACACACACACACACACACACACACACACACACACACACACACACACACCTCTGAGGATACTGAATGGTGCTAGGAAAGCACAGTGATCCTTAGCAGGCTCTGTGGGCTTCCAGTCTCCCCTTCAGGAGAATATATTGTTAAACTGTTTGAATTTGGCCCATTTTGATGGTGATGGCCATACTCCTACATAAAGACAACTTTGGGTTTTCGTCCCCACACCTCTTTTTGAGGTATAGTCTCTAAGTGGTCTGGAATGTGCCAAGTGGGGTAGGCTGACTGGCCAGTGAGCCCATACAGCTCCACATGTGTTTGCCTTCTCAGTGCTGGGATGACATGTGCATGGTACCATGCCAGCTCGATTATGACGTGGTTCTGGACATTAAACAGTGGTCCTCACACTTGCCTTGCAAGCAGCCTACTGACTGAGCTGTCTCTCCTGCCCAACCCATAATTCTTAAGGGAGAAAGGCCATATGAATAGAGGAGTATGTCTGAGAACAATGCTATTTTACAGAGTACTTTTATGTGCCCTATTTCATATCAGTTTCATCATCTCCGTGGAGATTTGTGATTCTTGGTAGCTTTTGCATTTTAAAGATTGAAGAACCAAGTAGAGAAGATAAACAGTCCCAACATCCTATGGATTTGAAAGTACAGCTACCATTATCAGAATCTGTGAAGAGAAAGCTCTCTCTCTCTCTCTCTCTCTCTCTCTCTCTCTCTCTCTCTCTCTCTCTCTCCTCTCTCTCTTCTTAATTTCCAGGAACTTGCTTGTGGATTAAAGCTATATCTTCTGTTTTTGTTTTTACTTCTTGGCATCAATAGTTCGGAAATACTGGTCATTGGAGCCTCCTGGGCTAGTAGGACACTCTCCTATTTAAAGCATTTCTTTTTCAGCTAAATTCCTAGTATATTCCCACGGCTCTCTTCACCCTGCACTTTGTGGATGTAAGGCAGTGGTTTACAAACTTTCTAATACTGTGACACTTTAATACAGTTCCTTATGCTGTGGTGATCCCCCGCAACCATAAAAGTATTTCATTGCTATTTCATATCTGCAATTTATCTACTGTTATGAATCATAATATAAATATCTGATGTACAACTCCTGCAGAAGTTGAAAGCCACAAGTTGAGAACTACTGGTTCAAGGACAAGTAGATCTGGAGAGAACTCTAGTCCCTTCCCTAAGCTTCTGTGTCCTGCTCAACTTTCACCTTTCACGTCTTGAAAATAAAGATTGTGGAGAGTTGAAGTGTGACCTTCACCTTTTCAAGTCTCTCTCTGTCATCTGGGACCGGGTTTTTTAGAGACGACTTTTACAGAGTGTGAATGTCCCTGTGACATTCAGATTTCCATTTCTGGCTCTTAGATCTTTTGGGATTTGTGCTATGATGATTGTTCTCAAACGACATGTCAGTTTCTGCAGATTTGTAGAGATGGCATTTCAGCTTCCTTTCATGGCTCTCGAGTTAGACTCTGATTGACAACCCATTCTTTGAAGTAAAGTACAGATTCAGAATGAACTGTTTCCTGTCCACTTACATGAGGCATTAAACCATTCCTATATTTCTTATTGTCCACTTCAATCAGATCACACTGGTTTTGGCCAATGAAGGGTCTAATGCAGGACCGTGTTGAATGAGAACTTTGGCTTGCATTTTTGAGCTCCTTTCCTTTACTGGCAGTGGATATTTGCGTATTAAAATCACTGGGAACCCTCAAACAGCTTCACATGTCTTTTATTTTTAGAGGAACATCACAGATATAGATGATTAATGAACTTACATTCATTTGTATTATTTTCAGAATGCTTATTATAGAAAGTAGTAGGATAATGTTAAATAAAGGAGTCCTATAGTAAAAGGAGTGTATTTTGAGTAATATGCTGTTATTTAGTTAGTTAAGTGTTTCTTTTTTTTTTTTTTTTACCATAGACCTTACTATCAACCCAGAGTGACCAGACCACATGATAATGGACTACAACTTCTGAAAGCGTGACCTATAGGAACAAAAAGGTAATGAATACAGTTTTCATCTTTATAGCTTTATTTTGAGATTTACAAAAGACAATATGATACTTAGCAGTGTCCAGGAAATGACATAGATGGTGGCCATGATTTATAATTCTGTGATAGTTGAAGTGCTATAAGGTAAATATCTAATAAGGTTCATAGTAGATAAGAGATGATAATGTATCCAAAATTAGAAAGTAAGCCATAAATGAACTACCTAGCCTCATTTTAAAACTTACTTAAATATTACTGAACAACAGCACATTCCATTTTAATCCTATGTACCCATGGAGGCTGGTAAGGCGTCGGCAGGGTCAGCAGAAAATTACCTCGTTGCTGTGATCCTGACTTAAGAGCTCTCCTTTACTTGTCACTTCTCATTTGTTGTATTTGCAAAGCCCAGAGTCTTGGCTTTCACCCCAGTCACACTGCTGGCATTGAATCCCTTCCTTTCCCTCCCCCCCCCCCCCAGCAAGACTATTGATGCCTTGCCTACATAAGTGTTGTCAGGTTCCAACAGTGGCTTCAGTACTGGCTGAGATCCTGTTGTATATCAGATACATTATCCAAGCATAGTCATCCATCTTACTTAGAATATAACCAATGGACAGTTATATCTGAATCCTACTCAATACACCAGATCTCTTTTTAGAAAAATTTAAAATAAAACATTAAAAACATTTTTGGAGAATTTCTTACACGAATAATATATTTACCTCTCTCCCAAACCCACCAACATCTTCCATGTTCACCTATTCCTTCTCAAATTCAATACTTCTATAATCATTGTTACATATGCACATATCTTTATGTACATATAAATACAGTAAGATGATTCCATTTAGTGTGTGTTTGTGTTTGTGTGTGTGTGGGTGTGTGTGTGTGTGTGTGTGTGTGTGTGTCCATGTGGGTGCCTGTATAAGCCAAAAAAGGTGTTAGGGCCTGTGATTCACTTTGTGAGTATTTTTGCATCACTGTTCATAAGAGAAATTGGTGTGAAATTGTCTTTTTTTGTGGGGTCTTTGTGGGGTTTAGGTATCAACATGACTGTGGCCACATAGAATGAATCCGGTAATGTTCCATCTGTTTCTATCTTTTGGACTAGCTTGAACAGTATTTGTGTTATTTCTTCTTTGAAGGTCTGGTAGAATTTTGTACTGAAACCATCTGGCCCTGGGCTTTGTTGTTGTTGTTGTTGTTGTGAGACTATCAATGATTGCTTCTATTTCTGTAGTAGAAATAGAACTATTTAATTTTTTTTTATCTGGTCTTGATTCAATTTTGGCTAGTGGAATCGATCAAGAAAATTGTACATTTCCCTTAGATTTTCAAATTTTGTGGCATATATGCCTTTAAAATAGGATCTTATGATTCTTTGTATTTCTTCAAGTGCCTGTTGTTATGTCTCCCTCTTCATTTCTGATTTTGTTGATTTAGATACTGTCTCTCTGCTTTTTAGTTAGTTTGGCTAATGGTTTGTCTATCTTGTTGATTTTCTCAAAGAACCAGCTCTTGGTGTTGTTGGTTCTTGATTGTTTTCTTTGTTTGTAATTGATTATTTCCAGATGTCTACTTCTCTTGGGCGTTTTTACTTCATTTTTTCCTAGGGCTTCCAGCTGTGTCGTTAAGTTGCTTATGTGGGATGTTTCCAATTTCTTTTTAAAGGCACTTAGTGCTATGAATTTTCCTCTTAGCACTGCTTTCAATGTATCCCACAAATTTGGGTATGTTGTTCCTTCATTTTCATTGAATTTCAGGAAGTCCTTAATTTCTTTCATTATTTCTTCCCTGATCCAGGTGTCATTAAGTAGAGAGTTGTTTAGTTTCCATGTAGGTGTAGGCTTTTTGTTATTTCTGTTGTTGGTAAAGTCCAGCCTTAGACCATGGTGATCTGATAGGTTACAAGGTATTATTTCAATCTGGCTTTTTTGGTCTCTGCTGAGAAGTCAGGTGTAATTCTGATAGTTTGCCATTGTATATTACTCAGCCTTTTTCTCTTGCAACTTTTAATATTTTTTGTTCTGTATATTTTTTGTTTTTATTACTATGTGGCAAGAAGATTTTCTTTTCGGTTCTATCCTATTTGGTCTTCTGAAGGCCTCTTGTATGTTTATATGCATCTCCGTCTTCAAATTGGGGAAATTTTCTTCTATGATTTTGTTGAAGGTATTTTCTGGGCCTGGGAGTCAGATGTCTTCTCTTTCCTTGATGCCTATTAGTCTCAGGTTTTGTCTTTTCATGATGTCCTTGATTTCTTGGATATTTTGTGTCTGGAATTTTTCAGATTTAGGATTTTCTTTGATGCCTGCTTTGTATCTTCTAGTCCTGCAATTCGTGCCTCCATTTCTTGGATCCTCCTGGAGAAGCTCACCTCTGTGTTGCTTATTTTCTTCTCTAAGGTCTCTTGTTCCCGTTTTTCTTTTGTCCGTGCTTTTATCACTGTTTCCATTTTCATCTTCAGATCTTGAACTGTATTATTGATTTCCTCTATCTGGTTGTTTGCATTTTCCTGAAAAATTTCCAGTGCCTCTCTATAGGCCTCTTTTATGTCTTCCACCTGTTTGCCTGCATCTTCTTGCATTTGATTATGGATTTTATTCTTTCCTCCATTATTATCTTCATTAGTAAGGGTTTAGGTCATTTTCTTGTATTTTGATTGTGTTTGAGTTCTCAGGGTTGCTTTCTTTGGGGTAGCTGGAATCTGAAGATGCCGAGTTGTTTTGGATTTTTGTTGTTTGCCTTCTTATGCTGTCCTTTAGTCATCTTGATATCTCTGATGTTGGGTGATAGCTTCTGGTGTCCTTCACTGGTCGTTGAGAGTGGATAGTTGATGAGTGATTATAGGTCACATGCCCTTGCCTGTGGGGATCAGGGTTCTTCCCTGGAGCCAGCAGGTGACCTGGTTTCTGCTCCAGGAGACTTTGTTATACATCTTAAGCTCCTGAATGGGTCAGCAGAGGTAGGGTTCTGCCTGATTCTGTTCATGCTCCTGAGGTGATTCATACCAGCTGTGTTGGCAGCCGCTGTTTAATTTTCTGTCTTGAATCTTTGGGGCAGTCCAGCCTCTCCCAAGCTTGTGGGAGACCCTGCCAAGCTGTGGTAACTGGCCAGGCCAGGTTTTAACTGCCCTATTGTCAAGGTCCAGACTGCTGTGGCTCCCAGTCAGGTTCTTGCTGGGACCAGTCTATATAGCAGACCAGTCTAGGTTGCACACCATTGGCATTTCAGTCCCACTGAGTTGTGGCCACAATTCAGACTCCCTTCCAGACCCCTCAGGGCAGTCCAGTTTCTCCCAGGAGTGTTGGAGTCTTTGCCAGGCTGTGGGGACTGTCCGGGAACAGGCTTTAGCTGCCTAATTGTCCAGGCCCAGACCCCTGTGGCTCACAGTTAGGTTCTTGCTGGGACCAGTCTATATAGCGGACCAATCTAGGTTGCGCACCTTTGGCAGTTCAGTCCCACTGAGCTGTGGCTGCAATTCAGACCTCTTTCCAGACCCCTCAGGGCAGTCCAGCTTCTCCCATGAGTGTGGGAGTCCCTGCTGGGCCACGAGAACTGTCCTGGCTGGGTTCTATCAGCCCAATTTTGCAGGCTTGGTCCACTGAGGCTGGCTGCCTGGCTCCAGCCAGATCTGTCCAGATTGCACCTGTGTGGGCTCTGGTTCCCTCTTTTGACTTGTGGGCCTTTATCCTCCCTCTTCGTTTCCCCTGGACCAGTGGGCCCACAGATCAGTTAGGGATGGAGACAAAGAGTGCAAGGGAGGCATGCAGGGTGGCTATGTGTGTGTGGTCTCAAGACTGACCCACCAGTTTCCCTGCGATTTCCCTAGGCTAGGAGCTCTGGTGTTTCACTGCTGGGAGTGAATATACATATACCGAGTTCCTTAGAATATGGCTGCAGTTTCTAGTTTGCAGGTGGATTCCGTAGTCCAGAGTCTTGGGACTGGGTTTCGGTCTTCCGTGGGCTGTTGGATGCCCAGAGGCCAAATCTGTCTGTGGTCTACACTGTGCGGACTCCACTCACCAGGTATTTTTCAGTTCTTCCGGACACTGCACCAATCACCTCTGTGGCAGTTCCCAGCCGCCTGCCTCACCTGCCACCGCTGCTGTGATGGTCTGCTCTGCAGGGGGTCTGTGGTCTTCCCATGTTCAGGGGTGAGCAGGTTTTCTGTAGTTTATTTGTGTTGAATTGTGGAGTTCTCCTGCTGTAGTGGGGCGAGAAGCTTGGTCTTCCTGGTTAAGAAATCGGTCCAGTTCCCTGACTCGATTACTCCGGCTTCTAAACAAGGTCCACATCGCTTGGAATCCCATATCTGATTCTTTCCCTTCAGTTCTTTACTATCCCACATTCTGCACATTATCCAAGACAGTCATCTGAAGACTTCTTGGGACAATGCCTGGATGTCTTATACCCAAGTTGTCCTACACAGAGAGTGTTGCATCTTATTTTTGAGTGAGATATGGCCTGCAATAGTTGGAAGTAGGTTTCTCTAGGGGTTTGGGTAACGAATAGCACAGTTCTTTGCTTTAACCCTATAGTTATTGCTTAATTACTTGTTCTCTGAAAGCCTGATTTCCTGGCTTAACAGCTAGTATTTAATGGAGACCTTTAAGATCATATGATTTAACCCACATTCATTTAAAACACAAAGAAGCAGATGTGGGTCTGCTGAGGCTTCACAGCTCATTCTTCACACAGCCAGGGCAACATTGCTTGTTTGCAAGAACTTTGAGATCTCATTTGAGTATTAATGTGAACGGCAGTCAGTTTCAGTGTGGTATGACCCTTGGGGGTGGACTCCTAGCCTCTTTTCAACATCCTGAGACTTCAGGATTTATGAGGGTTTGCTTCACAAGCTGGTACCATTCTCTTCACTATCATTTTGCAGTAGAGATTGCAACACCCTTGATATTGGCTCAATCAATGACACGAGGCAAGGGGAGTGCTTGAAATCAGATCTCAGATGGGAGTCATTGATGCTTCAGAGTTTTCTCATTTAAGCCTTGGATGCCCTACCTCTTTTCCTGCTGAAGATTTCCTTAGAGATGGCAACAGTTCAGCTGGAGATCCATCCAGAGGGCAGGCAGTCACTGGGGGTGGGGTGGGGGGTAGGTGGGCTGCTGCTCTTTTTGCTCATTTTAATTCTGTACTTAGTGGGACCTGGTTCCTCAGGATGGCAACACACAGATGGTTCCCATGTTGGGATGGTGCTCCAATATCCTCTTAAAAGAAGAAACTATTTTGAAAGTGGGTTACTTTTCCCTATTCTCTCTCTCCTTTCTATATGTGTCACCTGATTTTGGTACTTCTGACTTCCCAACCTTGTGTTCATCTCTTTACCTGCCATTTCCAGGACAGCACCAAGACTGTTTCCCAAGTCCTCTTCCGGTAGGTGATGGAAGAGGCCTTGGAATTAGTCTGTGTTCCCTGATGTCTTCATTCTGCATACAGTGGCCAGGCCAGTTCTACCAAGACACTCCTAGTCAGAGATATGTTTCACTAGATAGAGAACTGGTTTGGGACTGCATGGGGTTACATTTGACCCTAGATCTGCCACTGTCTAAGTCAAGTTATTTTATTTCTCATAGCCTCATCTTCCTCATACATAAAATGAGGACATTAATAGTCCCTACTTTAATAGGATGGTGTATGGATTAAATGAAGTAATACTATTTAATTTGCTAAGGGAAGCATTCAGAAATTGTTCTTTTTTCTTTCTGTCTCTTTTTCTTTTGTTAATGTTGATATTGTGTGTCCTAACTTTTAGATGTAGAAGAGAGGGGGCCAGCAATGCCACTTTTGCATGGGTTGTCATTATGAGCAACTGGGATTCCTTACCACTCCCTGGAAACCCATTGACAAACTTTAGGGCATCCACACCAGAATTGCTTCATTGAGGGTTCAAGAAGGTTGGGATGTTTTTCTACCAATTGAACCCTCTATAGTTAAGTATTGTTCCTAGAGACTAACTCTCATGTACCTCTGGTCTTCCCCATGGATTGGTAATGTGTGTTGCTTCCTGGGAAAACAGTCAATTGGAAGACTGACGTAGACTGACTAACTATGGGTGTCCATTGGGGGTAGGTTTAAGAGTTTGGTCAGGACACTGATCCAACTGGTGCTTAGTACTAGACACTCGTGATGTTATTAATTAATAGCTTAACTCCTATTCATCTGAGACAATTGAGGAGAGGCAGGACATAGATGTTTGGTTAGGGTGAGGCCCTTCAGTGAGAAAAGGAAATTTTGCTCATTTAGATCTTACCTTCTGGGGCCACTCTCAGCTGAACAGAGCTGTATGTATCCACAGGAGCTCCATGAGACTTACACACTATATTCAGGCAAAGGAATGCCTTCTCTGGAGTGTGACCTTACCAAAAGCCATTTTCTTCCTTCTACTCTAACAATCGGTTCTACTGCCTTACTTCCTCAGCATGCCCAACAGCACCACAGTGGGAGCCCATATTTGTCATGCTTCCCAGCACTGTCTCTGTTTTAGCTCTACTAATCTTTAATAATAGGGCCTTTCCTATTACCCATTTAGAATATCTCCTGGGACCTAGCTTACTGTCATGCTACTTCCTTCTTATCTCTTCTTTCATCCTGCAATTTCCAATATAATCTTCGTGTAATCTTGACAACAGATTTCCCATTTATTTTCCCTGTGTCTATTATAGGCAGATTATTCCTTTTCATATACACTTAATCCCCCTTGATCCTTTATTTCCCATATTGTTTGTCTTCTGTATCAAGGTGAAAGTCTTGGTTTATTTGTCCTAAATATATTTAGCTGATTGGCTGCAAGAATTGCACTTACTTTTCCCCTTGCTGATTCTCTAATAGGCAACGAAGAATTTCACTTTATTATAGCAAATAGGTGCTGTGGGTGTGTGACAGCCCTGGCCATGTGTGAGCTAGGAGAAGCAGAAGATGAAGGAAGGCTTTGTCAGAATCAAAACTCTGGATTGTAGAAAGAGTACTCCATAGGGTATCAAGTTTCTTCTTGGTAGCCTGCTACCTTTCCTCTGAGTGCCACCAGGCCTCCCTACCCAGGGTACTGGTCAAATATGGGGCACCAGAGTTCAGGGAGGATGTCCCCCTCAGTCACAGTCATAGGGGAGGGGAGTAGGGAGAAAGCGGGAGGGAGGGAGGAATGGGAGGATACAAGGGATGGGATAACTATAGAGATGTAATATGAATAAATTATCTTGTGTCATGAGACAGTTAGGTAAGTTGACATCCAGGTAATGTCTCATCTATTATACATTTTACTATGGGGTCTAGTGTGATTTAGATGCAGAAAGCATATTGGACTGAAAGGAAGGTACCTTGTCCATAGTGAGACCCCTGAAGACCATACTCTTGTTTGATGAATGCCAGCAATGACTAAAAGGACACAAGAAAAACATTTTGCTCATTTTAATAGTATATTACAGAGCAAGGATACTAATTCAAATAATCAGAAAGCAATGTCTGAGGAAAGACCAGGTAGAAGGTTCTAGCTATACTCCCACCTCAAAGAGGTCATGTCAGTGTCTGCCTGGTCTTTGCTCCTGACCCCTTGGTTATGCAGTGTGTCTTCCACTATGAATCTAACTTGAGTCCCTAGATCTTGACTGAAGACTCAGTTCATCACTGTCCATTAGACAGGCTGCTAAGTTTATGAAAAATTAGACCAGATGACTACAGCAGACTTGTTTGAACTCATACTTATTCTTCCTCTTCCAAAGTAGAAGAGATATATTGGCAAAGACATATTTACTTTGTGCGGGTTTCCCTTGTATTAGTTGTTCCTACATTCCTTTGTTTGTTACCTTTTTTGCTAGATGCTGATAGCACCAATATTCATCACACAATTAATGGTAGACTGTAGGTGACCCTCCTTGTTTACCAAGTTTAGCTCAGAATCAGTTCTGAGTGATTTTTGACAACTTCATAGAGTTGAAATAACTGCAGGGGGGAAAGGCTCATCTCCCAGAACATAAGAAGCATCCCACAGAAGCTATTCAAGTGTATGTGACTCACACTTAAAAAAACAATGGAAGGTGAGTATCTGAAACATCCACAGAAATGACAACTTTGGTGGAATAAATGTGCAGTTTCTCAAAGGGACCAAGAACTCATGCCAATCCTAATGAGCCAGTCTCAAAAATGGATGATTTCCTAGCTTTCTTTTTTGTTTGCATTAACCTTGAAGAAGGTACAGTACTCTCTACCATCAGGATACATATGCTTTGTATGTATGCTTCATGTTTTGTTTTGACTGCTATAGCCCCAAGGTCCTAAAATACACTAATTTTTCTCTCTCTCACAATTTCTCCTTCTTGAAGAGTGAGCATAAAAGGTCTAATATGTGCAGCGAAAGAGTCAACCTGGTATTTTGTTGTTGTGCAGCAAATATTCGGCCCCCTTCATGTAGACTCAGAAACTTACATAATTACACAATTCTCTAAAGGGCGAACACTGCAGAGTCTCATATGAAAGATTCTCTTTTGCAATCAGTATTCTTTTATCACAGGCCAGACTGGATTAGACGCATCTATGGAGAATTACAAGAAATTGCAATGATGTTCTTCTGTTAATATGCCTTCGTTTGCATTCCTCTGGTGCTCTGAGAGTGAAAGGCACAGATAGATCTTGCCTGTAATTCTGCTTTTCATTTTGGTCACAGAGGAGACAAACAACACAAAATACCAACAAGTAATAAAGGCCCATGAAGATTAACCACAAAACAAGTTTTTCCACTCTCCCCTGACCCTTGCTGGATCAATTGTAAAAATCTGTCCATTGAAGATTATTAAAGATAAATACATCTTGTAAAAAAACTGTTCCTTGAGAGTTCTCTGGGTTTAAAGACAGCAATATTGATTTATTTAGTTTTCTATCCAATAAGCTATGTGTTAATCATCCTCTGTAGCAGACACTTCAAAGGAGAAAAAAAAAAAAGACACTAAAAAGAATGAGTCTGTACAACTTGAGATGTCTCAGGCTCACTTCTTATATGTAAACTCCAAGGCTGTGGATGTATCAATTTGTGGTATTTTTTTAAAAAATTTATGTAATGAGTTGACAAGTTCCCCGGGCCCACAAGATCTGTGTCTGCTAATTATCTAATATAATTACCTGAGAAACATCTGTGCCTTTTCTCCTGCTCCACACCAAGAGAGAGCTGCATTTTCACAGCATGTAGGAAATGTTAATATGTACATACATACATACATACATACATACATACAAACATACAATTTAGCTCTCCATAGTTGTTAAGCAGGAAGTAATATTTAAGTGTCTAAAGAGTTTTCATGGCTTATTCTTCGGTTGTTTATGTGCAGTGTATCTACATGGTGTGTGTGTGTGTGTGTGTGTGTGTGTGTGTGTGTGTGTGTGTGTGCACACGCGCGCGTGCCTGTGGAGGCCAAGTAGTTATCAGGTTTCTTTTTAAATGGCTCTATACCATATGTGTTTGAGACAAGATCCCTTACCGAGTCTGGAACTCACTGTTTTGTTTAGGCAGGCTAGTCAATGGTCTCTAAGTACCTCCTTTCAGTAGCATTGGGGTTACTGGTATGCACAGCCGTGTCTTATGTTGGTGCTGGAGATCTGAATTCAGATCCTTGTATGTGTATGCCAAGTACTTCACCAGGCTAAGTCATCTCATTAGCCCAGAGTTTTCTATTTTAAATGTTTATTTCAATTACCAACAGCTAATTTCATGACTTATTTAGCTTTAAATGAAGAAGACACAGTTTTCTTTTGTATATATCACAGTAAAGTCATGGATACTAAATATATTTTTATCAATTATTAGGACAGAAATATAAAAGCAAATATGGAAGGGAGACAAGTCACCCTTACTTAGCTGTTTGATGCTTTCCTTTCTTCTTCTTCTTCTTCTTCTTCTTCTTCTTCTTCTTCTTCTTCTCTTCTTCTTCTTCTTCTTCTTCTTCTTCTCTCTTCTTCTCTTCTCTCTCTCTCCTCCTTCTCTTCTCCTCTTCCTCCTTGATCTCGTTCTTCCTTTGATCTAGGTTCTTCCATCTTATAAGAAAGAAACAAGGCCCCCGTGAAAAGAAACCAACATCTTCTAGGCAGAGTCCCCTCTCTTTCCCTGCCCAGGCAATATTGCCAACAGAGGTCTGTAATCATGTGTTTGGTAGACTCTATTGCCTTGGTCCCCTTTCCAGAATATCGTTCCTACCCAACTAAAGGAAGAGTTATCAGCAAGTGTCTTTCATCTGCCAGCCAAGCCCTTCAAGAAAGCTTTGGATGGAGAATCCAAATCTCTTTTGCTGTATCCACCTTCCAAGAATGAGCATAGTACTGGCCATCTTGCTCCAACACAGGAGTGCTTCCAGATCTTTGCTAATTCTGGAGTTGCCCATGTTTTCTGAGTCTGTTTCAGTCCTTGTTTTGTAGCTTGGTGCCTACTGTTGCCCATTTGTTTGCTTGTTTGTTTGTTTTATTTTCCACAAGGCTATTCTTAAGGTGACTCTTAATAAATATCTCATATATCAGGTTCTATCTTGTCTGTCTCTGAGGGAACATGACAATGTTACCACACCAATTGTGTCTCTGCTTCTCACAAACAGTCTACAATCTTAAGTCTTCTGGTGAAGTCAACTGCGTTAATTTACGATTTTAGTTAGTTTTATAATTAGGTAGATTCCAGCAGTTTATCAATTTTCCTCCAGAAATATTTGTTTCCTCAAAGAAAAAAATAAAGGGACAATTAAAATATTTTTAAATTCTTAGGTTGCTTTGAACAAAAGTAGCAATATTTTAGAAGTATTATTTGAATCGATACATGCTAGAAGTCCTCTCATTGTTTGTATATTTGAACAATTCTAGGAAAATCAATTGTTACTATCTCAAGAGGAGGGGTGTAGAAGGAAATGCATAATTGTTGAAGAACAGTTTCCAATATCTTCACAATATTTGGGTAGACCAGATGAAACATGCTGGACTGTAAGCATCAGGTAAACAGATTAAACTACCAACTGTGAAAAGTCTACCAAAAAATTAAGTGACAAGTGCAAATCAGAGGACATCTGTGACACTACAAGATTGGAGCAAGCAGCTCAGAAGTCATGCTTGTCCAGGTGTACCATTTGAGAGTTAAGATTCTTTAAGGTAGATAAGAGTGGAGAGGCCATTTCTGGAGAGGGTGCAACTGTAATCATTTCATGAGAATGCTGGGTTATATGATGGTATTCATTCAGAGCAGGTATTATCTTTGGTGATAATGATCAATATAATTAATTAGATTTCATAGGTACTCCAACAGTGAGAAACCAATAGAACCTTCATAAAATTTAGTGACAATACGTCAGCTGCTTAACATCATTTAGTGACTAAACATCTATTGGTGTTTATTGTACCACTCTAAAAACCCTGAGCGTTTGAGTAAATTTATATCACCCTGTCATTTTTTATGTGCTAGAAATACAAGTATGGCTTAACTTAGTTTTTTTTCCATGTTCCATGTTAGTTTTTTCCATGTTTTTTCCATGTATTAGGAATACAGGAATAACAATAGGCCCACTTCCCAGATGACACCGTTGTAGAAAAAGTTGTTTAAATCGTAAAGGACTATTGAGCAAAGGGGTGGCTCTTTATTCTTACTGTTGGGTGTGGGCTGTTCTTAGTTCTTTGTCTTGTGAATTCTCTTCCACTGGAGAACAACCATGGGGGAAAACGGTGATTTGTAAGGTGAAAGTCACAGCTGTAACCTCCTCATGGAAGTGAGCGTCTGTGATTTTCCCTATATTCTTTCACCAGAAGGAAACAACTTGATCCACTTCAGAAAAGAGAAAGCTTATCTAACAGTGTAGACTTTGGGAGCTATGAATCATTGTAATTTCCCACCACACACAAATTCATCTTAGTAACTTCGTGAACAGCAAAACATACTCTTTAGTCTCTGCCAGCTTTCTGTTGTTCTTCGTAACAAACCTGATCAGCACTGGTTTTTTTTTTTTTTTTTTTTTTTTAGTTTTGCTCTTTTTTTTTTTTATGATGACTCACTTAAAATTTAAGTGACATTTATATATTTATTGTATGTGTGTAGAGACACACAAGTACCATAACACACATTTGGAGACCAGAGGACAATGGTGGAGTTGGTTCTCTCCTTCTACCATGGGCATCCTGGGGATGGAACTCAGGCTATTAGGCTTGGTATCAGAAGCCCTGTCCTGTTGAGCTAGCTTACTAGCTCTGATCCCTAGTTTTATATATGCTTCTCTATTCTTTTTAAATATATTTTATTAATTTATTCATATTACATCTCAATTGTTATCACATCCCTTGTATCCTCCCAGTCCTCCCTCCCTCCCATTTTCCCCTAACTCCCCTCCCCTTCTTTATTATGAATTCTTTGTGTTCTTGTGTTCTTTGTCACTTTTTCTACCAAGCCTCCTTTGAGTCCAACAGATACTCTTCATTTTATTTATTTATTTATTTATTTATTTATTTATTTATTTATTTATGGTCTGTATTTCAATTTCCCTTTGCAGATTAGTCTTTCCAGAAAATTGTGTCTTATTCGTCTTACATGTTCCTTTATGTGGTTTTTCTCTTGAATATCACTTATTTGATTACAACAATCAAGTTTTAATTATTCTTTTATTCAGTTTTATTCAGGCTTAACTCAAAGTAAACCCTGGAAAATGTAATGTGTGTGTGTGTGTATGTGTGTGTGTGTGTTTGTGTGTGTAGGTGATGGGATAATGGAAGCAGTTGGTGATTACACTATATTTTAAATAGTTTAGTCTTCTAAATAGCTGGATGAGTACCTGCTATGTGCTGCTTGCTGTGAGAGAGTCACTAAATCTCCTCTACAAGGCACACATTGTTTCTCTTGTCTTAAGATTGGAAATTGAGGTTTAAAGGAGGTTACTTAACTTTCTCCACCCTCTTCTCCTTAGCTCTCTTCCAGCCTAAGGAGTAATTAAACACAGCTCTGGTCAACAGCTTAAGTGCAATTGGAAGTCTGCTGGTGTGGATTTTGGAAAAAGTTTTCTTTTTTGTTTTCTCTTTTTTGATTAAAAACAGACCACATTAGCTGGAACATCCTATTTTTTTTCTTAATTGACATTTTCTTTCCCATTCTTTTATGCTTGAGACTGAAAGCAATATCTAGAAGTTCAGTGGTGCCTTGCATCTTGAGGCTATAGGCATAAGAATGAATGGAAGACATGTTCAGGAAGAGCAACTAGACAGAAAGAGCTTAGGGTCATGATGACAGCTATGAACTACTGTAGCAGTCCAGGGTTCTTGATTGTATGTGGAAAATCAGTATTTTTGTTAGCACAGCTCCATTGTTCCTTTCAATCAACTCTTAACTGACATTGCTACTAAATGGTGGACCTCTGACTCAGACCTACATACCTTGACTTTGAATTCTGTTATTACCTCCACTTTGCCACACTCCCTTTTCATCCCACACAGGATCTGACTCAAGTTTATCTAATAGTAACAGTGAGGAAAGACCTTTGGCACTAATCAGAGGCAAGTCATGTTCACAGCTTCACTGCCTAGCTCTATTTTTTTTTTTCTGTTCACTTTTGCACAGGTAGACCTTTGTGGTGATGAAATGATCAAAGAAAGCTTCAAAGATGGGTCAGACTATATGATAAGTCTCAGGGAATGGTTAGAAATGGAAGCTCTGAGATGGCAGAGGTTGCCTTTACATAGATCACTGGTTCTCAACCTTCCAAATGCTGCAACCCTTAATTCAGCTCCCCATGTTATGGTGAACCCCAACCATAAAATAATTTCATTGCTACTTCATAACTATAATTGTGCTACTGTTAAGAACTGCAAGGGTAAATATCTGATATGTAGGATATCTCATATGTGATCCCCAAAGGGTCATCATGCTCCACAAGGTGAGAACCCTGACCTAGATAGAGGAAAAACACATAAGCATCATTGGTGTAGAAAAGCACAGGAACATATTTTTCTCACTTTCCTCCCCGTGCTTTAAAACAATTCCTCTTGGAAGAGCCATAACTTTTCTGAGTCTTTGGCAAAGAGTTTTAGAAGTCATTGCATTGTAGTTTATTAAGTTCCAAAGTAGAGTCAGGTGGAAGAGGGGAGTCAAAGGTCTCCTGACAAGGAAAAACACTGCTGCCAAAGGATGGGGAGTGGAGTTTGCCTTATGCCCCAATTCCTGACACTTAGTACTGCTAATCAAATGGATTCCAGTTCTACTACTGCAGTCCATTGTTTGTAATCTGTGAGGGAAGGTAGGTAAGGAGCCTTGGAAACCCACCAAAATCATTTCTATGTTCAGATTCTTGGATTAGCATTATAATTCAGAATGATAAATAGAGAAGCCAGAATTAATTTGAGAGAATATTGATTTTATATCAAGTAGTGTATCCAGTGTTCATAGTACCAAAGACTCTTGGGCCTTGACACTCAGCACAGTCAATTGGAAAATACAAAAAAACAATCTACCCTCAGCTGTAGAAATGCAAAGTGGAAGAGAGCTGCAATTAAGTGGACATGTTTTCACCTTTTATCCCCACCACCTTGTTCCTACATAGCCCTTGACCAGATGGTATGTAGAGGTTCTTCAGAACACAGTCAGCATTGTTGACACATGGTCATTCCCCAACCAGGGCTTGGGTGGAATTTATGCCGAGTTCTATCTTATGAGTATGGTAATTTCCCAATGCCAGTTAATGCTTGAAATTTGGACACCACAAAGACCAGCTTTGAACAGAGACTCTGTCCTTCTAATTCATTGGAAGTCTTGATACATAGATGCACTTCTCAGGTCCTCTCAATCTAAGATGTTCTTTATGGATCTTTCAAGTTCCTCATGAGCTACATCGCTTGTACTTAACCCTGTATTAGTGCTTGCGTCTCCTATAGAGAAGTCTCTGCATTTCTCTGGGTTTAGGTGTTCATTGTGCAAGGCCACCAGAACAGTGGAAAAGAAGTTTGGAAAAGGAGGGAGGAAAGCACCTAGTATTGAACCTTCTTAATTCAGCTGTCATCTGCTTTGTCTTCCCGAAAACTGTTCCTTTTTGAGACTACTTATGTCCTCCCCACACACTCAAGTTATTTTTCCTATTTCTTTTATTTATTGGCACATTCTTAAAAACCAGAGAAAGGTAACTTTTTTCTAATCAAAAGTCATATGTTCAAATCTCAGTTGTGCCAAAGACTGGTCATGTGTCTGATGGTACATACTTCTTAAGACCTCTCCTTGGTGTGTGAGGACTCAGGGTGATGATGTATGCAAGAGTCCTCTGTTAAGAGCAGAGCTCTTTACAGTTGTAAGGATTTATTACAGTGATAATTGTAATTCATTATTGCATCACTCATTGTGCTTTGCATCTTAATAAATGCTTAATAAATCATAAAAGTTTAATACATGTGGCTGAAATGAAAAAATAAAGAAAGAGTGAGTGCAGATTTGATTTCAGGCATTAACTATCACAGAATGTCAACTATACAGAAACGTGAGAACCCAGCAGCCAGTGAGACTTTGGATTTCTTTCATAAATCCACTGAGTCTCATGGCCACCAGCTAGGGCAACAGAGGAGTGAATGGAAGAGAGTAGGGGGAAGTTAGAGATAAGACTGGCTCTATTCTATGCTCTGGGGGTTTAATGTGATGTAAGTTTTATGCTTATTTAAACTCATACTTTAAAAAAAATGTGTTATTTGAAACCACTGTGACCCCTGTAGACAATAGCTTGACAAAGAAAAAAAAAAAGCCACAGCTTTTAGAATTTGAATCCAGCTTTGCTACATGCTAAAGATGGGACTCCAAGGCAAGTTCCTTCTACTTCCTAAGCTTCAGTTTTCTTATCTACAGAATAGGAATAAAGATAACCCATATTGGAACTCTCTTTCTTAACACTACACACATGTGCATATATATAATTTACACACATGCATAATTCTTGACAGAATTTGGTTTAATAAATGGTAGTCACTTAAAATTTATTTATTTATTATTAATTTATTTATATCATTATTATTTGGTATTTTCAGACAGGGTTTCTCTGTGTAGTCCTGGATATCCTGGAGCTTACTTTTGTAGACCAGGCTGGCCTCGAACTCAGAAATCTTCCTGCATCTGCCTCCCAAGTGCTGGGATTTAAGGCGTTTGCCACCACTGCCTTACTCACCTTTAATTTTTTTTTTATCTTAGATAGCTCTTCACTTGTTTCTATGGTTAATATTAACTTCTTGTTTCATCTTCTCTGGTTTATATTGAGTGGTCTATATGTGTTTATTTTATTTTTTTAGTTTGTGATTTTTACACTTGCATGGTTTTAGCTTTAATACAGTCACTGAATCCATTCTCATGGCAATAACAAAATTTATTGACTTTCAGTTTGATCTGTTTGTTCGTCTTTTCGTAGAGATTGTAGGATGACTTTCAAGTTATTTTCTTTTAAACATCATCCCATGGGGATAAAGTTGTGTGTGATAAGATGCTCTGTGTATTAAACTCACAGGACCAGATCAGTCTGGAGATAGTATGTTCTTGTGAAACCGTCACCATATCAATGGAAACATATCAATTACATCCGTTTTCCTGCACTCTTTATAAGTTTTTGTGATCAGAACATTTAACATAACATATTATCTATCTTCTTAACAAAATTTAAAATATGTAGTGTACAATCGAGTATTGCTAACTGTAGGTACTATACTGTAAGGTGATTTTTATCTTGTGTGAAGTTTTGTATCCTTAACTATCATCCTCCTATTTTCTCATTCTACAACTACTGGAACCACTACTCTACATTTTTGCTTCTGTGTTGACTACTTTATAGTCCTCATGTAAATGACATCAAACACTTATGTGGCTGGGTTATTTCTTTGCATAAGGTCTGACATGTTCATCCATGACAGAAACAAAAGATGATTAATTTGAAGTTTCTGTCCTTGAAGTACTTAGAAGTTTTAAGGGAAGAGAAACTTGGATTGGGGAACTTACCATGCATGATTTAGCTATAATAGGCTATAAATATATTAGCACAGATCTGTGGGCGCTCAGGGATGAGTAGATTATACTTAAAACAGTGTAAATGGGCACTCCAGTTTATCTCATTAGTAACTAATTGATTAAGAAAATCCTCACCATGGTGCCAGGCTCTCTGCTGGTGACATGCTGGTGTGAAGACAAATTAGACACATTTCCTATCTCTGAGAACTCCCACAGAAATTGCTGGCAGAGGTAGGAAGCCATGTTACTAAATAGAGATATGGGCAAAATAGTTAGAAGGTAGAGGGATGACAACACGTTTGGACTTGGGAAATGAAATCTTGAGGGGTAAAGATGATTTTTTTTCTTTGGTTTAGTTAAAAACATAGAATCCGATAATTGATGAAACATCTCAAGACAAAATCTTTACTAAATATGGGGCACAAATTAGACACATTTCCTATCTCTGAGAACTCCCACAGAAATTGCTGGCAGAGGTAGGAAGCCATGTTACTAAATAGAGATATGGGCAAAATAGTTAGAAGGTAGAGGGATGACTAACACGTTTGGACTTGGGAAATGAAATCTTAGGGGGTAAAGATGATTTTTTTTTCTTTGGTTTAGTAAAAACATAGAATCGATAATTGATGAAACATCTCAAGACAAAATCTTTACTAAATATGGGGCATTGTCACTCCTCTGTAGACTTGTAACTCTTTTCTTCTTCTTCTTCTTCTTCTTCTTCTTCTTCTTCTTCTTCTTCTTCTTCTTCTTCTTCTTCTTCTTCTTCTTCTTCTTCTCCTTCTCCTTCTCCTTCTCCTTCTCCTCCTCCCCTTCCTCCTCCTCCTCCTTCTTCTTCTTTTCTTTTTAAATTTTGGGATTGTAATTTAATTACATCATTCCCCTTTCCTTCTTCTAAACTCAGTCACACACATTTCCTTGGTCTCCTTCAAATACATGACCTCTTTGAAAATAAATTTTACATGCATGCATATACATGTATACACATGTACAATCTTAAATATAACCTGTTTAGTTTGTATAATGTTGCGTGTATTATGTGTATGCTTTCAGGGATGACTATTTGGTAGTGGATAACCAATTGGTGTGCTCTTCTCTGGAGAAGACTGCTTCTCCTACTTTCAGCATTCTTTAGTTGTGTGTAGTTCTTTGGGAGGATTGAGACCTCATAGTTTTTACCCTATCAACTTTGACACATCTATTGCAGTCATCTTTATTTAGGGCATGTTCAGGTAGCTATGTGGTGAGACTTTAAAGCATACCATCTGAACTTGCTGGGATATACAGTTTCAAATCAAACTACTTGATTAAATGGCTCTCACAGTCTTTCTGCCTTCTCTTCTCCCATGTTTCCTGAGCCTTAGGAGAGGGTTTTTGTTGTTGTTGTTTATTTTTTTTAGATATATACTTGGGACTCCATGACTTTGCATTTTGATTGGTGGTTGTTTTCCTAATGGTCTTCTTCTGTTGTCAAGAGAATTTCCTTGAGACAGGGTGAAGGATATGCTAATATCCTAAGATTTGGATGAGGAATCTTCGATGAAAGAGAACATGTGACATTTTTCTTCCTGAGTCTGCTTATATCACTCAAGTCACTCAATGTGGTATTTCCTAGTTCTACCCATTTACTTGCAGAATATCTAACTTTATAAAATGACATTGATACCAAAGAAGTCATAGTAGAGACTATGCTAGCTTAGCTTTGCCAAGTTACTAATGAGTGAGAAAGATTGGCAAATGAGTGAGCAAATTGCCAAGAAAAACATCTTTTTCAGGAAAAATGGATTTTTTTGTACAGAATCCAATATTTTTCTATTGAACAAGTCACTTCTGATTTTCATCCCCTTCAAATTATTTACTTTGGTTCAGTTTTGGTCTTGGTCCATGGTCAGTTGTCTATCACTTCTGTCTGTGGTGAGGCAGTGCATCATGACAAGGGTGTGGGTGGATGAGGACTGGAAACAAAGACTCACAGAACAGATGGGGGCTAGACCGCAATTATATACATCCAGGCCATTCCCTCAAAGATCTGAGACGTCCAAATAGACTGCATCTCAAGAGGTCTTCTACCTACAATTAGAACCAAGCTGATGACCAAGTCTTAGGCATAAGTCCTTAGGGGAGCATTTTCTAGATCTAAAACTTAGTGTCATTGTCATTACAATTGTATGCTATTTTAGTAAATATTAAACATAAAAAAGTAGTGGGTTTCATTGTGATATTTTCACACACACACACACACACACACTACACTACACTATGACTACATTCACTCACTCCATCCATCACTTTTTTGAAATTTTTTGGAACTTTTTTGCAAAGCCTTTAGAGTTCTGTGTCAACTCTTAGACTCTGCTGCCACCAGTGCTAAGAATGTGCCCACTATGAACAATTCATTCTAAGGGAAACAGGGCATGCTTGGATTGGGCAAAGACCCATTTGTCCTGATAATGATTAATTTTACATCTTTTAGTTCTGTCCCAAATTGCAAGGTCATACCTGGTCTAGCTGTCACTCAGAATCATACTTTTGTCCTTGATCTATCTGCTTTTTTCTTCATCTTCATGATACTGTAGGGATGATTCATACACATTAGATCACTGTCTTGATGTTCTTCATCATGTTTGGAAGGAGGAAAAGCACCCAGAAATGATGTCAAGAAGATATCTTTTATGTGTTTTACAGTTTTCAGCCTCCAGGACTGTGTGCTACCTTAGCTAAATCCTTCCTTCCTTCCTTCCTTCCTTCCTTCCTTCCTCCCTCCCTCCATTCTTTTCTCCCTCCCTCCCTCCCTCCCTCCTCCCTCTCTCCCTCTCTTCTTCTCTCCTTCCCTTCCTTCCTTTATTCCTATTTTTGAAATAAGGCTTATCTACATAGTACTAGCTGTCTTGGAACTCGCTATGTAGACCAAGCTAACTTTGAGCTCACTAAATTCTTCCTTATTGTGTATCAGGGCTCCATATTATGGCTAGGAACAACCTAAGATACAGACAAAGGAGTCCAATCTCAACCTGTTTTTTTTTTCCAGGCCACTTTTCCAGTGGCCTAAACTCTCTGACTGGACTTTATGTCTTAAAGGTTCTATCACTTGAAAGCTCTACAGCCTCAGACATTCTGTTATAGCAACAGAGAGCAGTCTAAGACAGATATGGGCTGCAAGTGCGGATGAGAGAGCACTTAGTTTTGTCTGTGAGCCTCATTAAAAACTATTATCCATCTCAGAATTGAAATTTAGGGATGGTTTAAATCACCAAGGGCTATGCATGCTTTGAAATGCAATCTTTCTGAAACATTTTAATCAGGGGAAGAATGCCAATTAGTTTGCATTTTTGGAAGTTATTTCTAGAAAGGGAGAAAATATAAAATTAGGCTTTCTCAACAGGTCAAGGCCAAGTCTGTAGGGTTAACTCTTCTTCGTCTGCACCCGTCCCCACTCTCCTCAAAGCCTATGCTTGGTTGAGATCTCAAGAGTAAGAAGTCACTGTCATTCCCAGATATTGGCCAGGGGATGAGAAATTTATTCTACCCTTAACTCTTCATCATCATTTTGACAGCTGACACCCAGGAAGCTGACATCTCTGTTGAGTTATCTGTGTTGACACCGCACGCACGGGTTTTTAAGACATTTTAATTATCTTGAGGATTCCTTCAGGTTGCATGAGCAGAATCACAAGGCTTCCAAATCCAGACTGCACCTGTTGTTTATGTTTTCCCTGACATGCTGAGTAACCTGATGTGCTTATCACGGTGCTGAGCATCTCCCCTGCAATACTGCTCCCTGTCATGGATGTCCCAGGGCCCTCTGTGGCCATCCCTCTTCCTGATTAACCTGAGTAATTTTGGTAATCTACAGATCTGTCCTCTTGCCTGGCAGCACCTTCTCCCTATCATTAATCAATAGATTGAGTTACCGTGTCTTCCTTTTCAAGCTTAGTGAGAGCACATTTATTTCTATCTCAGCCTTGCTTAAACTCACGACAGGAATTTTTTCTTTTGCATGAGTTTCTAAGTACAGAATAACTAAGATTCAACCAGAAGTCACCCAGACTAAAAGCAGCCTTTGGGACTCCTTTACTCGTTATTTGCTTAAATACTTCTCAGACAAATACATATTTAATAAGCACCTTGCACACATGTTGGCTGGTACCGTCTCTGTTTGCCAAAAATTTTCCAAGGAAAATGCAATTTGATCCTCTTTTGTTCTTTTCTTTCAGACTGAGTCTTGTGACTGCCACACCAACGGATTTCACCCAGTCCTCAAGGGTCTTGTCTTAGACATCGGGTCAGAAAACTTGACTCTGGATTCATTAATGGCTCAGGAGTGCATTGGATGCCAGAACTGCGGGGGATGCTGAGGAAATATTTATTCCAAGTTCCTAGAGCGAGAGATGAAGTCAGTTCTTTTATTTCCAGATTGGGGTCATTAGTACCAGCTGTCTAGTGTGTAGTCACAAGTGTTAAATAGTATTTAGAAAGTATTAGACATCATGCCTAGCCCACAAAAGCACAATGAAGTAATTAAAAACAAAGGTAAACACTTGTCTAAGGTCAGAGAGTTAGAAAGGTGGTATGACATTTCTGCATAGACATATGAGTTTTAACCTCATATCAAATTATATGATTTAGGGAGACTCATCCATGTCTTAGAAGTGTATATATTGATTAGGTTTTTTTTTTTTCCTTTTTGAGAGAAATTCTCCCTATGTACCCTGGGTGATTTCACACTTGCCATCTTTCTGTCTCTGCTTTCTGAATGCTGGGTTTACTGGCCTGTACCTCCATGTCTGTCCCTACTTTCTCAATCTTGAAAACATTTGTGATGATTTTAGCTTCATAACATTATTCTGAAGCTGATTTAACAGAGGCCCAGTACATAGAAGCCATCATTAGGATGTCAGTTAGAAGCAGCCAGTGGAGCTCTTGGCAAACTCAACGCTCTTGATTAATCTTGGAATGTTTCAGGATTGCAAAGGACAGAGATTTCACAGCTGTGATATAATGGTTGCCAATAAGACTTGGGGGGAGGAATGTTTACTGTATCTCAAGCCAGCTCAGGAAAACTCGTGTAAAGTGAAGCAGGGAGATGTATCAGGCACTTCCTGTCAGCACCACCACCAGTTAGCATGTTGTCGTTATCTGGGTTTTGTTAGCATCAAATGGAAATCACAAAGGTGGGTGAGCTGGCCTATATGTTGGAATCTGCATGAGGATATTCTTAGGATGATATTTTTATTTGGCCTGCTATGATTTTTTTTCCCCCTCATGGTATTGCTTTAGAGAATACAGTCAGATTTCAATTCTGATTCTAACTCAGCCGTAACTGGCCCTCTGAGTTTTGGCTAGGCATCTCTAATTTTCTTTTGTAGTCAATAGTCTCTAGTCATTTGCTTTTATCTCTTCTTAATCATCTTTCTTGCTGGCAATGCGGCTTAGTGATAGAATGCTTGTCTGCCGTGTGCAAGGTCTAATACCCCAGGGATGAGATTTATTGTATTTATTTAAAAACAGGTTAGAGAAAAAAAAAGTTGAAGAAAGCATAGAAGTTTTCTGCTCACCCTTCACCCAATTAATGACATCTCAAAGCAGCCAGGTTCATTCTTAGCAGGCGCTAGGTCAATCCTGATGCATTTCCATTCACCAGCACCTCCATTTCTTTGTATTTCCATGGTTTTGACCCAATGCCCTTTTCCTGTTCCAGGATCCCTTTCCAGATTCTATTACACTTAGCTGTCATCTCCCAGGCTCCTCTTGGTTTGACAATCTGTCAGCCTTTCTTTATTTTTAATGACCTTGACAACTTTGATAGGTCCTGGCCAGGTACTCTGTTGCATGTCTCTCAACTGGGATTTGTCTGATGTCGATTAGAATGGGGCTCGGGGTATGAGGGAGGCATGGAGGTGATGTCAGACTCATCATATCATATTTAGACGTTACACTCTAAACACGAGTCTGCATGTCTAATGCCAACCTTATTGTTTTCCAAGTTTCTCTTCAGAAAATTCTTCCCTCTTGCTTTCTAAACCAATATCTTTGCGGGGGAAGTCACTAAGTGCTGCCCTCTACCCTTAAGCAGGCACCTTCCTTGAAGGTGAGGAATTCAAATAATATTTAGAATTTCTTTGTGTTGTGGATCTGCTTTACTTAATGTGGTGGCTTGAATGAAATCTGTTCCATAATCTCTAACATTTGGATGTTTGGTTCCTAATTGGTAGCTGTGTTTGGGGACTTAGGAGGTGTGGGCTTGCTGGAGGAAGTGTGTCACCAGGGGAAGGTTTTGAGAGCTTAAAGTCTTGCCTGTTTCAAGTTTGATTTCTTTGCTTTCTGCCTGCAGTTTGAGATGTGATCTCTCTGCTATTTGAGCCACCATGGTTGGTGCTTGCTACCATGCTTCCTCAATGGGATGGGGTACAGGCTCATCCCTCTGGACCTGTAAGTTCAAAATGAAACCTCCCTTGTATAAGTTGCCTTGGCCATGGTGCTTTATCACAATAATAGATAATCAATAGATAGTAATTAATAGATAATTAACAGTTAACCAATGAATGCTTTTATCATTAATATAAGCTACTTGTGTATATGTATTTTATATTTGAATTATAGATAAATACTATTGTACTTTATTGATTAAGCTGTTTCCAACTGCTGCCATTAGGAATTCATTCTTTTGGCTTCTGTGTTGCTTTGATCTCCTTGCTATTGAGATGTTGGTGTAGACGTGCCATTTCTTCTTCCTCATATGACAGAGCTAAGATATTAGTGTCTACTAACTAGTATATGCACACACTTTTAAATGTTTTGCTGTGGACAAACTGTATTTGTATTTATCTAAACCTGAATTCTGTGTCATAACCATTTGGATTATTCTAAGCTTTCTACCTTGTGTATCTTATTATAACAGTTAGAAATGTGTATTTTTCCCATGACCTGTCATCAAGTTCCTTAAAAATGCAATATTTTAGCGCATACCATATTATTGTATGTTTTAAATTCATTTATTTATTCACTTTACATCCCAATCATAGCCCCCCTCCTCTCCTCTCAGTCCCACCTTTCCTCTCTTTTCCCCATATCCTCCCTTCCCTACCCCTCAGAAAAGGGAAGCCCCCACCCCCACATCAAATCACATCAGGACTGAGATTATCCTTTACCATAGTGGCCTGGCAAAGTAGCCCTGACAGGGGGAAGAGATAAAAAAGCATGTAAGAAAGTCCTTTTCAGAGGCAATCCCTGCTCTCCTTACTAATGGACCTGCATAAAGACCAAGATGTCCATCAGGTATATATGTATAGGGGCCTACGTCCAGTCCATACATAGTTCTTGGTTGGTGCTTCAGTCTCTGCAAGACTCCCTGGGCCCAGATTAGTTGGCTATGTTGGTCTTCCTGTAGAACTCCTACTCCCTCTAGGTCCTTCTATCCTCCTTCCCACTCATCAGCAAGGCTCTCAGAGCCTCCCAATGGTTGACGATGAGTCTCAGCATCTCTTTTGATCCATTGACTTTGTTGAAAATATTTTTTTGGTCCTTGGAGCTGGGACTCTTCACCTTCTTCTATTCTTGTTATTCATAGGTTACCAATTTCATAGTATCCAAGATTTCCTGGACATTTTGTGTCAAGAATTTTTTAGCTTTAACATTTTTTTTGTCTTCTGAGTCCAACCTTGTTTTAGCTCTAAATAAGACTAATAATAACATATAGCCCACTCCCATTAAAAATAACCCTTTATAGCCGAAGAAAACAACCAAAAACCTACTCGATCCCCTTTAAAAGAAATGGGGCATCATTCCTTTAAGGTTTCTTCTGGCTGATTTGGGATGAATAATACCTTTGTAGGGGCCCAGTTCTTCATATGTCATGAATGAAGATTTACAGATGTCTTTTTTTCCCCTCCTCATACAAAGAGCAGAAAACCAGCCTTAATTGTTCTGTGGATTACACACACCTTATACATTTATAATTTTAGGACTGTATAATGCTTGTGAGGAATTATGTTTTCAGAACAAAATAACTGGACACTGACATTGGATCAGACCTGATAGGATTTATTCTTCTCAGCATGCTGGGCAATGACATTCTGTATCCTTCATGTTCCAGAACAAGTGCTTCAATTGTTGTTCCTCATCAAAACAAGACAGCTCCCAGGATACCTTTGAAGAAAGCTTTAACATTTTCTTTGATAGATTTCTTCTATCATATGTTCTATGCCTGAAGTTCCTTCTTCCCATGGATTCTGTTGGAGATTCATGCATTTGTTACTCCTGTTCTTTTTTTTAAATTTATTCAGATTACAACTCAATTGTTATCCCATCACTTGTATCCTCCTGTTCCTCCCTCCTTCCCACTTTCACCCTATTCCTCTCCCCTAGGTCTATGACTGAGGGGGACCGCCTCCCCATCTATATGGTCATAGACTATCAAGTCTCATCTTGGTAGCCTGCTTATCTTTCTGTGAGTACCCTCAGGCCTCCCCACCCAGAGGAAGTGGTCAACTATGGGGCACCAGAGTTCATATCAGAGTCAGTCCCTGCTTTCCATATAACTGTGGAGAATGTCCTGACCATTGGCTAGATCAGAGTAAGGGTTCGATGTTCACTACTTGTATTTTCCTTGGTTAGTGCAATAGTTTGAGCAGAGCCCCCCTTGGACCCCAAGCCACTCATCACGATGTTCTTCTTGTAGGTTTCTAGGACCCTCTGGGTCCTTCTATTTCTCCATCTCCTATATTTGTCTTACCTAGAGTCCCAGTAGGATGTCCTCACATCTATCCCAATCTCCTGATAAGTGAAGATTTTCATGGGGCATGCCTTTTGGGCTAGTGCCCACTGATAAGTGAGTATATACCATGTGAGTCTTTCTGCTTCTGGGTTAACTCACTCAGTATGATCATTTCTAGTTCCATCCATTTGTCCACAATTTTCAGGAATTCCTTTTTTTAATAGCTGTGTTATGCCTGTTCTGTTGCCTATGATTTTTTTATTAATTTATTCTTGTTACATCTCAATGGTTATCCCATCCCTTGTATCCTCCCATTCTTCCCTCCCCCCCATTTTCCCATTATTCTCCTCCCCTATGACTGTTCCTGAGGGGATTACCTCCCCTGTATATGCTCATAGGGTATCAAGTCTCTTCTTGGCAGCCTGCTGTCCTTCCTCTGAGTGCCACCAGGTCTCCCCCTCCAGGGGACATTGTCAAATGTGAGGCACCAGAGTACGTGAGAAAGTCATATCCCACTCTCCACTCAACTGTGGCGAATGCTCTGACCGTTGGCTAGATCTGGGTAGGGGCTTAAAGTTTACCGCCTGTATTGTCCTTGGCTGGTGCCTTAGTTTGAGCGGGACCCCTGGGCCCAAATCTGCCTATCGTAATGTTCTACTTGTAGGTTTCTAGGACCCTCTGGATCCTTCTACTTTCTATTCTCCATGCTTCTCTCATTTATAGTCCCAATAAGATATCCTCCCCTCTGTCCCAGTTTCCTGGTAAATAAAAGCTTTGGTGGGACATGCCCCTTGGGCTAGTATGCAGATATAAGTGAGTGTATACCATTTGAGTCTTTCTGCTTCTGGGTTAACTCACTCATTATGATAATTTCTAGCTCAATCCATTTATCCACAAATTTCGGGAATTCCTTGTTTTTAATAGCTGAGTAGTATTCCATAGTGTATATGTACCACAGTTTCTTTATCCATTCTTCTACTGATGTTCCCTATGTTTTTAATCTCCAGGATTCCTTCAGATTGTGATATCTTTTTTGTTTCTACTTCCATTTTCAGGTCTTAGACAGTTTTATTCATTTCTGTCACCTGTTTAATTATGCTTTCTTTATTTCTTTAAGGAATTTATTAATTTTTTCTTTAAAGGACTCTATCATCTTCATGAGACTGGATTTAATGCCATTTTCTTGTTCCTCTGTGGTATTAAGATATCCTCGGCTTGCTGTAGAATCATGCCTGAGTTCTGCTGTTGATATATTGCCCATTATGTTTTTGTGCTGGCCTTTAGCCATCTGGTTGTCTCTGGTATTGGCTGGTAGTCCTTGCGGGCTGTCAGCTTCCAGGAATGCACATAGGTGTGAGGTTCAATAGACGGAGGATTCAGGGGGCCAGATGTAGCTCACCTCTGCTGTGTTTGCCCAGTTGCCTGGTACAAGAAGGCTCATCAAGATCTCCAATGTCTTTCCAAGGTGGCTGTCAACGGCCTCTAAGAGAGCATGTACTGGATCCAGAATGGGGAACAGAGGCATATTATTGTATTGTTAATATATATGCCTACAAGAAAATCTCTATCAAGTGTATTATAATGCTTAGGTACAGTATCTTGTGTCTTGCAGTCTTTGTTGTTGTTTGTTTGTTTTGTTTTGTTTTTTTGAGACAGCGTTTTGCAGGTAGCCTTGGCTGTCCTAGACTTGCTTTGTAGACCAGGCTGGCCTTGAACTCACAGTGATCCGCCTGCCTCTACCTCCCGAGTGCTGGTATTAAAAGCGAGTGCCACCACACCCGGCATGTCTTGCACCTATATTTATTTAATATATATGTGTTATATGTAAATTATCTTAGAAATTATTTTATTTTAAAATTTAGAGTTATTTATTGGGGGTATACAGAAACATTAAAAAAATTAACCCACAATGCTGTACTGTTTATTTAACTTAGTAATTTGAGCAGGATGTTTTGGTCAAATATTTTCTACATATAAAGAACCATGATTTCTGTAGATAAGCATAGTTTTACATTTCTTTCCAATCAGAATATAAGCCGCCTTTTCATTTTACTATATAGACTCTAGAACAATATTTGATAGAAGTGATGATGCAAGGCATAGTGGCATATTCCTGAAATCCTAGCACCTGGGCGATGAAAGCATAATTGTATTTTAGTGGCCAGCCTGGACCACAAAGTGAGACTCTATATAAAAGAAAAAAAAAAAAACGGATAAGAGGTTATACTTCCCTTATTGTAGGGAGAATTGACTTAATTTTCTCAGCATCAATTATGGTGTTAGCTTTAATTTAGTTTATTATGGCTTATTAGTTGTGTATCAACTTGCATAAGCTTCCTTTCATTTTAGTTAGAAAAAAACATTTCTTTATCATGAAATGACATTAAATTTTGTCCAAATCCTTTTCATTTTAAATTAAAATAATTCCACAGACTACTTTTCCCCTTTCTGATGCTGGTGTGATGGAGTAAAATGATATTTTTGAGAACAAAGTTGACATTACCTACCTAGAGTAAATCCTGACGGGCTGTAATGTGGAGTCATATTATACATTTTGAGGAACCATATTAGTCACCTGTGTTTTTCTATTTAAAATTTTATTGCTGCTCACATAAAATCTGCTCAACCTGACCCCTGCTGTCTATCACTTGGACAGCTTTGCTCAAACCCTACAATTCACTGTAGCTCTGCTTTAATTTGCTCCACTTCTTCTTGCCAGCAATTCCCCAACTTACCTCTAAATCTTTCCTTCTTCAAACTCCTTTAGTGTCTTTGTCTCTACATTGTACTTGAATTTGTACTGTTGGTAGATTTTCTGTAAATAATGCTTCTGTTTGATATCTGAGTTTATTAGGGATAAGAATGGGATTTGATATCTTAGTTTTCGAGGAATATTATTTGATATCTTAGTTCATTAGGGATAAGAAAAGAATATTTTTTGGATATATTGAACTCAATGAGATAAAACAAAATTAAAAGTAAGTCTAAGCAGATGAGGTTATGTAGCAAGGGAGAAATATGGGTAATAAGGTAGTGTGAGCAGGACAAAAGTTATTGGACAATTTTGTGATACAAGTATCTACATTAAAATTTTTAGGGTGCCTAGTCCATTAGTATAACATTTTAATGGTCAAAATATTTTTCCACACCTTATTTTGATGATCACAGAGAATAACCATGTTTTAAAAAATAATTTATGCTTTTGACCAGTGTTGAGAGGTCAGGTTCAGAGACTGCAGGGAGCAATGACTTATAGACCACAAACAAAACTGAGTCCCACAAAAAGACTGTGAAGTTTCTGTAGTGGAAGGACCACATTCTGTTCATTCTGCAGCTTCCATTTAAGTGCTAATCTCATTTGGCACCAAAGTGTATAAACAATGTGACCAGGTGGGCTAATGGAATCTTATGCAGCAGAATGTAAGGACTCAGACTTGTTTGTTTCCTGTTGCTTTGGCGATATAATCCATCCTTAGGTAAGGAGAATAAGTTCACCCAGTTTTAGACTGGTCTTACATAGACAGCAGTAAATACTATCTGATGTTTCTTAGATTGCCAATACTGTGTGCATCATGGCCAATCATTAAACATCCTTGTTAAAGGAAATGTGTGGAAACAATTCAGGTGGAAGATAGGGAGGCGTAGAGTTACTTCACCCAGTGTAAAGGAAGGGTTTGGGGGAAGATGATGGAGATATGGCTGAACGGTTAGGCTTCCTGTGGCCCTGAATTCATGAGAGTGCTCACCAACAGCAAACCAGAAGCCAGTCTTTAAAGGACGAGATTTGCCTTCTCAGCTTGGGAGACACAGAGTGTATATGTGAGGGGCAGAGGCTTCTATAAGTTGTGGAAACAGAGATATAGATGTTGTTTGCCAATTTGAGCATGGCATAAAGCATACTTCACAACTTTTGAGTAATCCTGAGAACTTTGAGAATATTATGAAATAAGTAAAGTATCTACCTATCTCCTGAGGGGACAGGGTATAAAATTTTCATACACAGCTGCTTCATATTAACCCAGGAAACAAAGATACGGAATCACAAGCTCCATTCTGAATAGAGGGAGTCTTGGTGCTAGCCTGACACTGGTCTAGATGAAGGCTCACGGTCAGGAGACAAAGCTTCAACTTTAGGTTCAGACAAACTGGAATTTAAATGGAAACTCCGCCCCTGATTGTAGACCAGTTACCTAAGCTCTATGAGATGAAGATCCTCTCTTTGTACAACAAGGATGCAAACCATGCACCTCTCAGGGGCACAGAGAGGTTGCACGGGCTGCTGTGTGACTACATTGGGAGCTGTCACTCTAGTTCCGAAGCATAGTACATAGCCATGCATCCCTCCACTCTTGCTCTCCACTTGATGTTATTCTGTCTAGGTTGCTATGCACTTGTGGAGTTTTGGAATGAGTCCACATCCTTCATGTAAAAGTCTTTGAGTTCTCCATCATCTAAGTTTGCCCTTGGCTATATAAGAGATCATTGTGAATTCCAACCAGCAGATCAGAACACTGAAAATGACACCCGTGAGGTAACTATGGCTCCTAATCTTCACTCCACTCGAAGACATCTTGGAGAGAGTGCAACACAAGATGATTAAAAGATTGCTTCTCCAGAGGCAGAACTTCTTCCGACAGCCTTATGTGAAAAAGCCTCCTTTGAGTTTTCCAGGAATCACACTATGGACAGATTTAGCCATTAATCAGGTTTATACAGTACAAAGATGTCTACTTTGATTGTGTGAGTGACTTATCCCCTGACTGCGGTAGAGTTACTTTCATGTGTGAAGGTGTCTGGGTGGTGACTTTCTAAATCAGAAAGAACTTGGATTTAGAATTACAAGAGAGAGTCTCCTTCTATTCTTCTTACTCTACCCCATCCCTTACTCCTTCCCTTTCCTCCTTCTCTCCCTCTTTCCTTTTCTTAATCATTGTTTGTTTATTAACAGGATGATTTATTTGCATTTATGTGTAGAAGTAGAGTTTCAGCTGGTTATGAGCTGCCTGATGTAGGTATTGAGAAATGAACCTGGGTTCTTGGCAGGAGCATTACATGTTCTTAACTGATGAGAAATCTCTCCAGATTCCTTATTTCATTCTTTAATATGTGGAGTTAAATAATTAAATCACTGTTCTTAGACTTACTGTAATTTCTTATAACATATATGACAACCCACGTCTGGGCTGCTTCTCAAGGAATTTTATGAAGATAGGATGAGATAATGTCTCATTTTTATAAGCTTTCAATTCCCATATAAGAATAAATATAATTTTTATTTCTGTATTTATATCTTAGATTACTCTATAAGAAAAGAACTGAAACATCCATTGATTATCTTATTTTTTGCCTGTTTATGCACTAATAAATATTTATTGAACAAAATAGAAAAGAACAGATTATGACAGATTCTGTACTTGTATTATTTCCTTTAATCTTTACATTGATCTCGAAAGATAATTTTTGTTTTGTTCATTGTGAACACTGAAATCTGGAAAATGTGATTAGAATAGGGTCTATACCTAGTTGCTTCCTTGGATGAGTTTGCTCATGAGCAAGATGAGTTAAAGATAAGTATAAAAAGTAGCTTTTTTAAAAGGGAAAATAAATTTAATCCAATTTTAAAATTATACATTGTGTACATATACATTTTTTCCTTAAACCATGGCTTTATTGGTACATGGCATCTTCACATAGGAACCTCATTTTCTAGGTAATTTCTATTTGATTCCATTTGCCTGTCTACACACTTATGAAGCAATACCACATAGCTTTAATAGTGTTAAGTCTATGTTGCTCTTGCATTTCTTTTTTCCTTTTTTTATTAGAATTTATCCACATTACATCCTGATTGTTTTCCCCTCACTTGTATCTTCTCTTTCTCACACTCCTTCCTTCTTTCACCTTATTCCCCTCCTTTAGACCTCTGAGAGAAGGGGACCTCCTTCCCCACTATATGACCACAGCCTTACCAAAGGTCTCATCCTGATAGCCTGCTTCCCCTTCCTCTGTGTGCTTCTGGGCCTCCCCACCAAGGGAAAGTGATCAAATTGGGGGCAACAGAATATATGTAAGAGATAGTCTCCACTCTCCCCACAACCATGGAGAATGAGCCGTCCATTGGCTAGATCTGAATAGGGGGTCTAGGTTTACTGTATGCATTGTCCTTGGTTGGTACAGCAGTCTGTGCAGCCCCTGCCCCCTAGGTCCAGATCCATCAGCCCGAGGCTCTCCTTGTGGGGCTCCTAAACACTCCAGGTCCTTCCATCCTCCAATTCTTACATTCTCCTCTCGCCTGGAGTCCCCATGTGAGTCCCAGCATCTGTCCTGATTCCTTGCTGAGTGGAGACTCTCAGAGGACATCTGTGTTGGGCTAATATTTGCTTATTAGTGAGTATATACCATGAGTGTCTTTCTGGGTCTGGGTTACCTCACTCAACATGATCTTTTCTAGTTCCATCCATTTGCCTGCAAATTTCAAGATTTCCTTGTTTTTAATAGCTGAGTAATATTCTGTTGTGTAAATGCACCACAGTTTCTTTATCCATTCTTCGGTTGAGGGACATCTAGGTTGTTTCCAGATTCTGGTTATTATAAGCTGCTATGAACATAGTTGAGCAAATGTCCTTGTTGTATGGGGGAGCATCTTTTGGATATATGCCTAGGAGTGATGTGACTGAGTCTTGAAGTTGCACTATTCCCAATTTTCTGAGAAAGCACCAGTTTGACTTACAAAGTGGTTGTGCAAGTTTGCACACCCACCAACAATGAAGGAGTGTTCCCCTTTCTCCACATCCCCACCAACATGTACTGTCTCTTGTCTTAGCCATTCTGACAGAGTTGTTTTGATTTGCATTTCCTTGATGACTAGGGACATTGAGCATTTCTTTAAGTGTGCCTCTGCCATTTGATACTCCTTTGTTGAGAACTCTCTGTTTAGCTCTGAACCCAATTTCTTAATTGGGTTACTTGGTTTGGTGGTGTTTAATTTCTTGATTTCTTTATATATTTTGGATGTTAGCCCTTTGTCAGATGTAGGGTTGGTGAAGATCATCTCCAAGTCTGTAGGCTGTCATTTTATTCTGTTTACTGTGTCTTTTGCCTTACAGAAGATTTTGAGTTTCATGAGGTCTCATTTATTAATTTTTGATCTTAGAGCCTGAGCTATTAGTGTTCTGTTCAAGAAGTTGTCTCCTGTGCCAATCAGTTCCAGGCTCTTCCCCACTTTTTTCTAGTGTATTTGGTTTTATATTGAGGTTTTTAATCCAGTTTGACTTGAGTTTTGTGCAGTGTTATAAATATGGGATTACTTGCATTTTTCTACATGTAGACATTCAGTTAGATCAGCACCATTTGTTGAAGATGCTGTATTTTTTTCCATTGTATGTATCTGGCTTCTTTGTCAAAAATCAAGTGTCTATAAGTATGTGGATTTATTTCTGTGTCTTTGATTTGATTCCACTGATGAACCAGCATATTTCTGGACCAGTACCATGCCACTTTAATTACCATTCCTCTATAGTACAGCCTGAGATCAGGGATGGAAATTCCTCCTAAAGATCTTTTATTGTACAGTATTGTTTAAGTTATTCTGAATTTTTTGTTTTTTCATATTAAGTTGAAAATTCATCTTTCAAGTTCTTTAAAATTGTCCAGGTATTTTGATAGAGAGTGCATTAAATCTGTAAATTGATTTTGGTAGGAGGGCCATTTTTACTATGTTGAATCTCTTGATTCATGAGAATGAAAGATCTTTTCATCTTCTGATGTCTTCTTCAATTTCCTTCTTCAGAGACTTGAAATTTTTTCATACAAGTCTTTCACTTGTTTAGTTAGAGTTACACCAAGATACTTTATATTATTTGTGGCTCTTTTAAAGGGTGTAGTTCCCTAATTTCTTTCTCAGTTTATTTGTCATTTGTATACAGGAAGGCTACTGACTTTTTTGAGTTTATTTAGTATCCAGCCATTTTGCTGAAGGTGTTCCTCAGCTGTAGGAGTACTTTGATGAAATTTTTGGGGTCCAAAGAATCACTAGGTCATACTTCAAAAGCTTATACACCACAAAATTTGAAAATCTAAAGAAAATGGACAATTTTCTTGATAGATTCTACTTGCCAAAGTTGAATCCAGATCAAATAAGCAAATTAAATACTTTATTTCTTCTACAGAAATAGAAGCAGTCATCAAAAAATCCCCCAACCAAAAATGTCCAGGGACAGATGGTTTCAGAGTAGAATTCTACCAGACCATCACAGAAGAGCTAATACTGATACTCTTCAAATACTCCACAAAATAGAAATGGAAGGAACATTACGAAACTCATTCTATGAGGCCAGTCACTTTGATAACTATACCTCACAAAGACCCAACAAAGAAAGAGAACTTCAGACCAATTTCTTTTATGAACATTGTTGCAAAAATACTCAATACAATACTTGCAAACCAAATCCAAGAACACAGCAAAGATATCATTCACCATGACCAAGTAGGCTTCATCCCAGGCATGCAGGTGTAGGTCAATATATGGCAATCCATCAGTGTAATCCACCATATAAACAAACTGAAAGAAAAAAAATTACATGATCACCTCCTTAGATTCTGAAAAGGCATTTGACAAAACTTAACACCCATTAATTTTAAAAGTCTTGGAGAGGTCAGGAATACAAGGCACGTAGCTAAATACAATAAAGGCTATATACAGAAAGCAAATAGCCAACATCAAATTAAATGGAGAGAAACTCAAAGAAATTCCGCTAAAATCAGGGACTATACAAGGCTTTCCACTCTCTCCATATCTCTTTAATATAATACTTGAAGTTCTAGCTAGAGCAATAAGACAAGAAAAGAAGACCAAGGAGATCCATATTAGAAAGGAAGACGTCAGTACTGCTACTTGCAGATAATATGTTAGTGTACATAAGTGACCCCCAATGCTCAGCATTTTAAAAAATATGCTCAAAATAAGATTAGTGAGATAGCTCAGGCAGTCAGTAAAGTGCTTGTTATGCAAGCATGAGGATCTGAGCTTAATGTGATAGAACTTGTGTTAAAAGCTGGGTATGGTGGGTGGCATATTCTTATAATCATAGCACTGGGGAGGTGGAGGCAGTCCAGTCTCTTGATTTGTTAGAAAGTTAGCCTCTATTAATTGTTAAGCTCTATGTTCAGTGAAAGACTCTCTCTTAAAAAATAAGAGACAATGACTGAGGTAGACACTTGCATTGATCTCTGGCTTCTACACACACACACACACACACACACACACACACATAGAAAGAGAGAGAGAGACAGAGACAGAGATGGAGAGAGAGAGAGAGAGAGAGAGAGAGAGAGAGAGAGAGAGAGAGAGAGAGAGAGAGAGAGAGAGAGAGAGACCTAACAAGTGCAAACATCTGGAGTTGCTCTGCTGTCCCAGCAAGACCTCTTACTCTGTAATAAAAATGTTTTGCCTCTTGTTAGACCTGTAAGTTTCCATTGAATGAAATAAGGCATTTCTTAACTCTTGTCTTAAAATGGAAATGTCATGAGAGACTAGTTTACAATTCTGTTTGGAAGCAGCAGAATTTTAGATTATTCTGTTATTTTTAGTTACCAAGTAGAACACAATGAAGAGAGTTGTTAGGCAGGATAATAAAGCTTCCTTGTAAAACCAGCTCTGACTACAAGCTGCATAGCAGTTGAGTTCATGTCACATTTTCTCTTTCTTTCTTCCACTGGTCCTGTGACTGTTTCATGGTGAGAAGGGTGGAAGGAGTGTTCACTCACGAACTCATGTCAACCTAAGACTTAACTTTCCTGTGATTTGGGGAATTTTCCCTGAATTCCAATTCCCATGGCTCTGCTCAGGTCACAGTTTTTCCTGTTGCTGCCCATATGCTTCTAAGTTTCTGACCTTAACCCATGTAGGCTTCTAATCATACCTAAGCTAAAGCTTCTCTATATGGGGGACTCATGGCTTCTGCTGCTTCCAAAGCTTTATCTTTTTCCTTAAAAGCACTTAATTTATTTGCAAATGATTATTCCATTCATCCAAAACTTTGCTGGCATATTTTGAAGTGATGGAGAGCAAGAGAGTGAAGCTTTGGAGTTATCACTTAATTCCATCCAATATATTAAATCTACTAAGAAGGCATTGTTGTCTAAGTACCACCCACAGTTATGTCATCTTTTGGGTTACTTGACCTCTGCCCTCCTTTTTATTTAACAAGCAGTGGAGGCTAATTTATAATTGGTTTTCAAGGGACAGTCTCTACATGCAACTTAAAACCATTTTTTTTTCTGTATTTTAACTCTGAGACTCTAAAGTGGAACTTTTTCTCTGACATGTTAAGCTTCCCATTTCCTTCACTTTGGCATTTTATATGTTGATTATAAATAACTCCAAGCAGCCTAGGCCTTTAAAATATACCAAGTCATGCTGTTCTATGTTGGAGGTTACTTGAGAGGAAGCATTGGAGCAAAATAGAGTGGGTGTTCCTTTGAGCTGCCAACAATCAAGTCAGGGAATGAGGTGGATCTTGGGACTAGGATGTAAGCTCTGTGAAGACTGGAATGAGTTTCTATTTCAAGACTTAAAATAGTGCCTAGCAAATGTAAGGTGCTCACCAATTACGTACTGCGTGATGAGTCATCAAAGGGGAGAAGGAAGGTCATTATTGACTTAGAGATCAGAGAGGGCAATGTAAGATTGTAGTTGCTGGAATTATTCAAGGGGAGGTTGAGGAGGTGGAAGAAAGGCATAAAGATGCAATCAATATACTGGGCCTTGTGGAGACAGGCATGGAAAAGCATGACCATATTTAAGAGCATCAGTGGCAGAGCAAGTGACAATAGGTGTCACAGCATAGTGGAACCTAAGCTTCTCATAGAAAACTATTAGTTTTTCTTTGCTGGGAAAAAGTAGAATGAAAGCACCATTTCTTTTTTTAAAAAATTTATTTATTATGTATATGGTGTTCTGCCTGCATGTACACCTGTGGGCCAGAAGAGAGCATCAGATCTCATAACAGGTGGTTGTGAACTACCCTGTGGTTTCTGGGAATTGAACTCAGTACCTCTAGAAGAGCAGTCAGTGCTCTTAACCATGGAGCCATCTCTCCAGCCCCAAAAGCACCATTTCTGAAGTGAAAGAAAGCATAATTATGCGAACCCTACATACCCATTCTAGAAAATACCTGGTCTGGATACCTGCTAGAATACCATCCAGTCCAAGAATCTCTTTTTAATCTCCCCAACTTATGTTAATGAACCTCTAACAAATCTCTTGCAATGTATGTTCATGTGTAAGGATGTCAGTTACAAGAATCTAAGCTGTGGCCACACATGTCATGGGACCATAACAAGTTATATTAAGGAAGAAAGTTTATACTCTGGAACAGTATACCTTCCAGACATTAAAAAAGTTCTTGTTGTTGCTATTTTTGTTGCTCTTCTTGTTGTTTTTGTTCCTCTCCTTTTTGTCTTGTTCTCCTCCTCTTTCTTCTTAGTGTGTGTGTGTGGGTGTGAGTGTGTGTGTGTGCCACAACTCTCATTTGGAGTACAGAGGACAACTTGGTGGAGTCCCTTCTCTCTTTCCATCTTTTCATTGGTTTTGGGAATCAATTTCAGGTTGCCAGACTTGGCAGCAGGCAGCTTTGTCCATTGAACCATTTCTCTCCTACTATGCCCGCCTTTGCAATCAATGATGTGGCTGTGTCTTGGTCATCACTGCAGTTGGCGACTATTGACCCATATGGGTTGCTGTATGCCAGTGACAACAGTGACATCTTAAGAGAGCAGGGTGGTCCAGGGCACTGAGTGGCCATTACAAACTCCTCTTATTACAAAGGAACATTCTGGACTAAAGCTTAGAAAACAGTTCTGGGGTTCTCAAGAGTGGTCACGAGAGGAAAACAAAGAAAGGCATTTTGCAGTAGAAGGTTGAGTCTCAGAGCCCTCAGTCTCCCTTCCCTCATTCTTCTTTTGCTTTCAGGTTCTTTTCTCATTTGTCCCATTCCTCAGTGATAGTCATTGTTAGTATTAAGGATGCATTATCTCACTGGTGAATGAGGCCTGCTGAGTGTTAGTAAATCTTCATAGAGTCTTCAGTAGTCCATCCTATAGTTCAACCATCTATTAGTCTATGTCAAATTTGCATTATTTTACCTATTTATATTTCCTTTCTGCTTTATAGACCTATCATATCTATTTTAGCCAATGGAGACATATAGTTTGTGAGAGGTTGTAGGAAGATTAGGGGACTAGGGTCTGTGGCTTCAGTTAACTTTGTAGCCTATATTCTGAGAAACCCATTAGCTACTGTATACATTTCTGTGTTCCTGTGGTAACTGAATGCATGAATTAACGAAGAAAAGTTTACAATCATTTTGTAGGTGGAGGGGCTGCCTGGCTTGCTGAGTGTCATGCAGATAAATGTTTCTAAGGTAGGATTTGAACTTGTTTCTTCTGGATCAGCTTCAGTGTTTCCTCCAGTGGATAGTGGTGATGGTGTCTCTGCTGTAAGAAACCAGAGTTGCTTGAGATATCTTTGGGGAGGGTCACTCTTACTCTTTTTGCCTTGTATCCTCTCTTAAAGCCAGGTACCTAATGTGTAGTTGTTAAGTTGGTTCTTACATGTGATGAAATAGAAGAGTGACCCACTTGGGTATTAATTCTGATACAAGTAGGACTGGTTTTGTGGGTTTAAATCATGACACAAATCTTTAGAGGATCTGTGCCTGGAGTAATACAATACTTTTTTTTTTTTTTAACTAGAATGTGAATCCAAGGTCTTGTGCATGCCAACCGAGCTCTCTACCACTGAGCACTGAGCTGTATTCCTATGCTTTGATTTCTTTCTGAGACTTTATTTATAGCACAGTCAGGCTTTGAGCTTGCAATCTTCCTCCTCAGCCTCTTGAGAAAATGGGACTACAGGCATGAGCCATCACTCCGCATGTGGAATTCCTTACAATGCAAGGACCATATAAGAGCCATGCTTATAAGCTTATAAGGTTTTGGTTACTTCAACTCCTTTGAATTTCAGTTTTCTCATCTGCGAATCAGGAACAATAAAGTTGTATATACCTCAGTGTGTTCTGGGGCAGAATAGAGAAGATAACAATGGCAAAGTCTCTAGGAAGCTTTTGTACAAACATAGTCCTTAGTACATCTATAGCAGGAGAGAGTCCTCTTCGTCAGCATCTTATTAGGTCAGCATTAAAATATGGGTCATATACACGCAGAATTAAGTTTGAGGCTGGGGAATGGTGATTTGGATCTTGTTGCTGTAAGACTAAGTTAAGCAACATGGGAAAATAACCTCCATGATCATACAACAGCCACTGTTAACAAATGGGCAGCCTTGTGAGGGAAATCCAACAGAAGCCCCGGCTAAGAACTGAGATGCCCCTGCTACCATCAAGGGTACTGGCAGCTGTCAGAGCAGCACTGAGCAGGGTCAGCTAGCCTCCCTCACCAAGGCTAAGATGAGTGATGAGAATATATGTAAAGAAGAGAGGAGAACACAGAAGCCAAGACTCACTGACATTTAAAAAAACGTGGTGACTTCACATTGATGTAGCTGATAAACTATGTTCGTCTGGATGTCATAACCACTCCACAAAGGTGGCCACATCAGCAACACTTTGTAGGTGAGAAAACTAAGCTTATAGACTACGTAGTAGCACTAAAGAATCCTGTAGACTGATAGTGTTTATAATTGACAGTGTTTGGGAAAGATAGATAAGGAGGATAATGTACCGTCTGGAGGGCCATGGTAAATGGATTTAGAATAATGCTCTGATTTTAAGTTTCTCATAGCGCTGTGTGGAGAAAGTTTTGCGAGCCCTCTAGCCTAGGCTGATTGGCATTTTTTGCTACTGAACATCAACTTTGAGCTCTGGAGAAGTGGTGAGGACTAAGGCAAATCTTTATCATCTCGATCCTTTTATATCTTCTCATTTTGAAGAAAACCAATATTAATAGTTATTATAGTTATTATTCCTGAGGTCAACTGTTCCCAAAACCTGTTTTTAATCTTCAACTTATTGATTCTTAGATCAAGAAAGCTTTCACAGTGGAAAATACCAAACGGCCAACCACCTAACCAACAACAAAAAAGAAAGAAAAAGAAAAAAAAAAGCAAAGAAAAATAAGAAGAAATATATTTGTTGACATTTGGGTCAAAATGATATCCTATAGTCTGGGAGAGGATCTTCACCATTCCTACATCTGACAAAGGGTAGGCTAATATCCAAAATATATAAAGAACTCAACGTTTCTCCACATCTTCCTGTGCTGTCATTTGAGTTTTTGAAGCTAGCCATTCTGATGGAATATCAGAGTTGTTTTGATTTGCATTTCCTTGATGACTAAGGACATTGAGCGTTTCTTTAAGTGTTTCTCAGCCATTCAGTACTCCTTTGTTGAGAACTCTCTGTTTAGCTCTGAACCCCATTTCTTAATTGGGTTATTTGGATTGATGGTGTTTAATTTCTTGATTTCTTTATATATTTTAGATATTAGTCCTTTGTTAGATGTAGAGTTGGTGAAGATCACTTCCCAGTCTATAGGCTGTTTCTTTATTCTGTTGACAGTGTCTTCGGCCTTACCAAAGCTTTTAAGCCTCATTAGGTCTCATTTATTAATTGTTGATCTTATAGAGCTATGGGAGAATGGGGAGATAGAAGGACCCAGAAGGTCCTGGAACCCTACAAGAAGACCATCAAGGCTGGCAGATCTGGACTGAGGGGGTCCTGCACAAACTACTGTAATAACTAAGGACAATTCATGCAGTAAACCTAGATGCCCTATTGAGATCTAGCCAATGGTCAGTGCCTTCTCCACAGGTGTGTGGAGAGCGGAGACTGACTCTGACATGAACTCTGGTGCTGCCTATTTGACTACTTTCCCTTGGTGAGGAGGCCTGTTGACACTCAGAGGAAGGGTAAGCAGGCTATCAGGATGAGACCTGATAGAGAGTGATCATATGGTGGGGGAGGAGGTCCCCTTCTATCACAGGCCTAGGGGAAAGGATTAGGGTGAAAGTGGGAGGGAGGGGGAACGGGAAGATACAAGTGAGGGGATAATATTCAACATGTAATCTGAAGAAATTATTTAAATAAAAAGAAATGCTCAACATCCTTAGTCATCAGGGAAATGAAAATAAAAATTACTCTGAGATTCTATCTTACACTCATGAGAATGGCTAAGACCAAAACCTCAGTGACAGTACATGTTAGTGAGGATGTGGAGAATGGAGAACACTCCTCCATTGTTAGTGGGAGTACAAGCTTGCACAAGCACTTTGGAACTCAATATGTCACTTTCTCAGAAAATTTGGAATAATGCTACCTCAAGACCCAGCTACACCACTCCTGGACATATACCTGAGAGATGCTCTACCATACAACAAGGACATTCACTCAGCTATGTTTATAGCAGCTTTATTTGTAATAGTCAGACTGGAAACAACCTAGATGTCCCTCAACCAAAGAATGGATAAAGAAACTGTGGTACATTTACACAATGGACTATTACTCAGCTATTAAAAACAAGGAAATCTTGAATTTTGTAGGCAAATGGATGGAACTAGAAAAAACCCTTCTGAGTGAGGTACTCCAGACACAGAAAGACACACATGGTATATACTCATTTATAAGAAAATATTAGCCCAGCATAGATGTCCTCTGAGAGTCTCCACTCAGCTGGGGATTGGGACACATGCTGGGACTCGCTGCTGTACTCCAGGTGAGAGTGGTATGGAGAATGGAGGGATGGAAAGATCCAGAGGGTTCAGGAGCCCCACAAGGAGAACATCAAGGCTGATGGATCTAGACCCAGGAAGGCCTGCACAAACTGTTGTACCAACCAAGGACAATGCGTGCAGTAAACCTAGACCTCCTGTTCAGATATAACCTATAGACAGCTAATTCTCCCTGGTTGTGGGGAGAATGGTGACTGCCTTTGACATGAACTCTAGTGCCCCTGATTTGATCATTTGCTCTTGGTGGGGAGGCTGGCGGCACACCGAAGAAGGGGAAGCAGGCTATCAGGATGAGACTTGCAGCCTGGGGTGGTGGCAAACGCCTTTGATCCCAGTACTCCGGAGGCAGAGGCAGGTGGATCTCTGTGTGTTTGTGGCCAGCTTGGTCTACAAAGTGATTCCAGGACAGCCAAGGCTACACAGAGAAACCTTGCCTAGAAAAAGCAAACAAAAAACAAAAACAAACAAACAAACAAACAAAAAGGATGAGACCTGATAGGCTGTGGTCATATCCCCTTCTGTCAGAGGTCTAGGGGAGAGGAATAAGGCAGAAGAAGGAGGGAGGGTGGGATGGGAAACACAAGTGAGGGGACAACATTTGCAGTGTAATCTGAATAAATTATAATAAATTAAAAGATGTAACATAGACATATGAGTGTTAGAAGGGTCTTAAAACTCTTAAAATCATAATGCAGAAGGGGGCTCAAACGTGAGCATGTATCAGTCAAACTCTTAAAATCATAATGCAGAAGGGGGCTCAAACGTGAGCATGTATCAGTCAAACTCTTAAAATCATAATGCAGAAGGGGGCTCAAACGTGAGCATGTATCAGTCACTCTGGAAGGCTTTTCAAATAGCATCTGAGCCCTACCCAGAATTAAAAATAAAAAAATAAAGAAAAAAGAAAAAAAACTCAGTGTGTCTGGGATGGAATTTGACATCTTCATAATCGTGGGTGAAGGCTGGTGCTATTGAAGAGCCTATTGGTACCTTTTCCTTGACCATCAATCTGCCTCCCCTTAAAATAAAATGAATTATTCAAACATGCATATTTTAAAAGATCTGGGAGACTCTGTCAGCCACCCTCATGGGATTTGTTAATAGGAATTTCTGAAAATTACATCACCAATTATTTAATTAATGCTTGTTTTGGCAGCACATTTACTCAAGTTGGAACCACACAGGGAAGACTAGCATGGCCCTTGTGCAAGGATGACATGAAAATACTGTGAGCAATCCACAGTTTGAGAAACCTTTTACACTATTAGCTGAAATGTAAAATGGTGCCGTGTTATGAAAATCAGGATGAAGGTTCCTCAGAAAACCAAAGAGAATTGCCAAATGAGCCGGCAAGCACACTTTGAGTATACACAGTAAATTTAAATCAGCATCTTGAAAGGGCATATGCATCCTCATGTTTGTTGCACCGTTATTCACAATAGTGGGAAGAGGGAAGTGACAGATGTCCATTGATGTATGGATGGATAGAAACAGAAATATTTCCTATATGCTTTGGACTATTACTCACCTTTTTAAAATATTTTACTTTTTAAATTTATACTGGTGTGTGTGTGTGTCTGTGTGTGTGTGTGTGTGTGTGTGTGTGTGTGTGTGTGTGTATACATCCAGGAAAGACAGAAGAGGGTCTCAGATTCCCCAAAGCTGCCATTACAGAGTTGTGAGCCACCAGATGTAGATACTAGAGACTGAACTCTGCTCTTCTGAATGAACAGTGAGCACTCTTACCCACCGAGGCATCCAGCCCCTATGTACTTAAAAAAAAAGTATTGGTGATGAGTCCAATTTGAGGCTCTGTAATGTGACCTGCGAGTAAGGATATTTGAAAGCTCCTCAGATGGTAGTCAGGGCTGTCAGGCATTTCTGCGTCAGTGATTTGCAACTTGTGGGAAGTTGTAAAAATGTCTTTGAGCATCTTGTCAAACTTTTATATGCTCAGGAAGCTTTCCCCTCTCATTACTTTTGCTAAGTCTGATTGCCACTGTTTCTTCTCCTCTTACTAATTTGAGAACTATTGCATTAAATGATTCTTAATGCCTTTCAGATAAAATACATATGTTTCTCAGTTTTAGAATGTTAGGTCCGTTGTCTGCTTAATGCATGTGATCAGAGTCTCTTTTTGAGCTTGGGGGAGACATCCTTACCTTTGGTCACCTATGTAGACAGAGCTCTCCTATCTTTTTTCAGTCTACACATGAAACACAGAGTTGGGTTTAATATTAAACTATCCAAGTTTTACCACTTGGTTTGCACATTAAGTTTGACAGTGCATGAATCTTTTAGGGGATAATTTGAAGGACAAGGGGATACAGTTTCATTACAGATGAATATTTGTGTGGAGGGATTAGCTCCTGTCAAGGGTAGTTTACCCTGATTTTCTAAAATTTGATGTGTTGAAATTTAGGTGGACAACCCTGAGGAGTTAGCTGCAGTGTCAAGGTTTAGAAATCAGCTCTCCCAACGTCACTCATTGAGAGCCAGTTTAGATTTTTAGGAGATCAGAAATTTGGCAGCAGAAAAGACAAGGACTTGCCAACCTAATGCTGTTTAATATTAATTAAACTTAATATATCTCCGTATCTGTTTCTCAGATATTCCCAGGCGGAATACCAGAGAAGAAAAAAATCTATCACGACATATATATTTAAATTATATAATCATAAATTTATTCCAAATTATATATTCGTATGATGTAATATGTTATGATATATTCTAGAGTTCTGAATATTTCTATAGTGACTGAAGAACATGAATGGGTTTGCCAAGTCACTAATTTATATAACATTAGCTACCTGGGGAAAATCTACATGAAAAGCTTCTGATGCAGGTGTTACGCAAATCCAATTCTCAGTACCCAGAGAAAGCTAACACAGTGCTGTGTGGCCTGCACAGAAGGCATTTGGGAGTGGGAGAAATTAAAATTGGGAGAGGATTTTGCAAGGAGACATCATGGAGAACAGAATATCCAACTGAGAAGCATTTCCTGAGGTGGGGAGATGTGAAGGTACCCAGTAGCACTCAAAGGACAAGTGACATTCGGGCATCTTCCCTTTTTGAGAAGATGCTCATATCTGCCACCTGACATGGAACTACCATTGTCCTTCCTTATCTGAACAAGCATGCAGTATTACAGTGGGACAAGAATCATCAAGTTTATATTGAACACATCTACTTCTTTTAAACTTAGCATATCTAATATTTAGATGATGGCATCATTAAACTCTATATGGAATTGAATTAGGGTTCTCCAAACAGGCTATAGAAGACCCTGGCACTGTTATTCATGTGGAAGATAAGATAGAGGAAGGCAATGGTAGTGCATCAGGGAATCTGGGCACTTGTTACTAAATAGTCAATAGATTTCATCTTTCATTACATACAAAATAAGGGAATTATATATTTAGAAACCAGGATTACTAATGGTTGTAGTGGAAAGTTTTGAAAATATTTGGTCTTCAGACTAGACAATAATTTTATAAAGTAAGCTCTAAGAATGTGGCTGCATAAGAATTGTGTGAGAGATGAGTTGATAGGATGGTTCAGTGAGTAAAATGGCTTGACATGCAAGCATAAACACTTCAGTTTGAATTCCAAGAACCCACATAAGAAGTTATTCATGCATGGAACCCCAGCAGAGAAGGATCCTGAGAGCTGGTTGGCCAGCCAGCATAGATGGAATTTATCGCTTCTAGTTTAGTGAGAGACTCTGTTTCAAGGCAAAAGACAGAGAACCATTGAGGAAGACTCCTGGTACCTGTGAACACAGCCACAACTCATGTTTAACACACACACTTAACAAACAAGACAACAAAACACATGCATGCAGGGAGAGAGATAGAGATAGACAGATAGATAGATAGATAGATAGATAGATAGATAGATAGATAGAACATAAAAATAAATCCAAACAAAATTAGGTAGGACAGATTGCTGAACCAATCAATATAGAATAACCAAGATTATATGAAGTATATCTACATAAAAACTAAAAACTAGACAAAACATACAATGAAATGATTTTCCAAACATTGAACATTGAGTAAAAAAGACAATGGTTCCTGAGAGATAAGCAAATGAGTTGAATCTTACAATCAAACCAGCACACTATGAAGATAATGTTATTGCTGCCACCAATATGTTGAGCTTTGTGTTCTCCAAAAATTGAGGGAATGGCCTTGAGAATCTAAGGAAGCCAAAGCAGCCAGGGTTTATAGGAGTAAATACTGGGTTAAAGAGAGCGGTACTGAAAAAGAACCCTCAGAACACAGATGCTGATGGTTCTATCTCTGGTGCTGGGCTAAGTTCTAATCAATGCATACTTGTGAAATAATGTGCAGATGTGAGGGACATGAAACTTCTAATGGTAAAACACCCCCCTGAAAAAAAAACTAGGAAAAAGGGGGAACTCTCAATGTGACGCAAGACAGCTATGAAAAAAATTATAGCTAGGTATAGGTGCAGGATTATTTGTTCTTAAGATCGGGACTAGCAAGCTACCAGGGCCACTTGTGTCCACTTCCAAGTGCTGAGCTCATAGGAACATACAATCATGACTGATATTTTACAGTCATACTGGAGATTTGAACTCAAGCTCTCATGATTGCACAGGAAGTATTTTTACACACTGGACCATCTACTCCTCATAAGAACACCAATTTCCTAATCTTCACAAACACATAGGTAGTGTTTACCAGCTTCTCTTTATTCATTATAAGGAATAAATGTATTTAAGTATTCCATAGAGGGCAAAGCCTATCCATCTCTAAAACTGATAGCATGGAAATAGTGACACATATTATATGATCTATCTATCATCTATCTATCTATCATCTATCTATCTATCTATCTATCTATCTATCTCTCTATCTATCATCTGTCTTCTCTTCATCACCATCTATGTGGCTGTCATATATCTCTGTCATATCTCTCTACATGTTATTTATCTTCCATTATTTATCTATATCTATCATCCTTCTCTCTCTCTATCAATCATCTATCTAGAACTTTATCTCACATGGATAAAATATATCATAGTGTATACTATGAGTTCTTTAAAAATGGAAAATTATGGAAATGTTACAAATTCTCAAGAACAAAGTGTGCCCAAGGAAGCTCATTTGTAGGGTGAAAGCCTGAAATCCTGAATTTGAGGTTGACTATTACTATCGGAGGGCAACATGTATGGAAGATGAAGACATAACACAAGTAACTAGTAATTAATTCTCATATCTTATGCTTTACATTACTCTCCTATTATCCCTGTGAGTACATGTTTATGTTTGCGTCGTATTGTGCATATGGAGGTCAGAGAACTCCTTTGTGGAGTCAGTTCTCTCCATATCTACATGGGCTCAGAGGTTTGCCAGGGAAGCACCTTTACCCACTGAGCCATCTTTCTGACTCTGTACTTAATGTCCTTAATCAAGATTTGTAATGCAATTTATTTTAGTTTTGTAGGTGTTTGGGAGAAAAATAAAAGCTTGTAAAAACGACGAAGTTTGAAGTGTAGCACTTATATTAAGAATTTATTATGTTAGTAAAAATTATACTTGAGTTTCAAGCCCTCCCTAAAAAAACCCAACACTATTCACAACAATGCTTTCTTTTACAATATAGAAGAGAAAAAAGTATTCCCTTATGTTGGGAATAATTTAAGCCATGCAATTTGTACCATTTCCAATATTGCCATGGTTACCTGGAGGCTCAGAACCAATTGTGAAGCACAGTTCTAACAACTCTAAAGTCTCCGTCAGTTTTGCATCTGATTTATCTTTCCTTCCATGCTCCTTGGTTTTTAAATTAACTTTCTAGTAAACTGCCCATTTACTTTTGAGAAGCGGAAGAAGGAAAAAAAATGCATACATACAGAATTTGGTTGGATATATATGTGTCAACGTGTTTACATATTTATTCATAAGATATTTATCTTCCGCATCCTGGCTTCATCTTATTCACACTCATGAACAACTGAGGCAGAGTGTATGTAAGCCACACTTGACGCTGTAATTACCCAGCACTGCGGGAGCATCTGAGTCCAACTCAGCGTCATGTCTACCCTGATTCCATTGACTCTTATTCCATAGAAACTTCAACTTGCAAGAAAAATCCATCCTTTTTGGGCTAAGGAGGATGAAGCGATAGCTAATTAAATTCCTCATGGGCCTCCCCCCCGAAGCAGCAATACTAAATCCAGAGATAAGTTGTCTTGGCAACCACTTCGGCGACTGTTACCAGCTTGCTTTTTACCGCTTGTGAATAAAGATGTTTGAGAACGGGAATTGCCAGCTGAGGTCCGACTGTTTTCCCCCATCGCTCTTCCAAAGAAGCTGGGCACTAATTGATAATACAGTGCACTGCGCTTTTGTTTATGTGTGAATAATAAAGCCACGTGCACGGCTCAGCTTTTGGATGATTACATATATTATTCACGCTTTCAAACTGTAATAAAGACACATACTTAATATCAGTTTTCCAATTAAAGTTTATGACCAAGCTCAGTGATGGTTATAGTTTTTGGCAGAGGTTTTTAATTTTCTTCCAATGTATTCTTGAGATTTACAGAGCAGCTTCAAACCTAAGTATTAGCATGAAGGGAAAGGAGAAGTAGAAGTAGCACACGCGCAGAAAAGATGTCATAGCCACGCCCAACTCTTCCAGCCACGGGCGTGGCAAAAGGCTTGACAGTAGTGCCTCTAAAAAATAATTTCTTTTTAATAAAAGAAAAATTCTCTTTAGAGTCCAGGGCACTGGAGGAATTGGCAAGTGAGTGAATTAGTTAACCATCTACTTTGGAGCTCCCTAATGTGCTGTGACGGCCTTTCGTTAACACTAAAATAAGCCACAGTAGCCATTTTTAACCAGGAAACAAGGCACGTCTCACCGAGGCTTCATGCTGGATTCCTTATAAAAACCCAGGCCATTAAACTATTATGTGGGCCTGAAGGGGCCTTAGATCCTTTGATTTAAAACCTTCTCTTTAAAGAAACAGATTCAGAAAAACTGTGGCTGTCCTATGATCAGGCTGTGTTCCTCAAACACTGCCAATGTAACAGGAAGCATCATGGCTGCTTTTCTCAACCAGGATATGGTAAAAATAGCTCTTTTGCAATAGTTTTTATTCGTTTCGGAGATGAAAGAGTGTATTGTAAGACTATGGCCTTGTGTGCCATATAGACCTTTGCTTAAGTGTGGATTGCTTATGTTAAGAAGTCCCCATTCTTTTATAATCTTGGTTCTCACACAATTTTGGTGGGTCAGACAGTAGATATTTGTGTATAATGGAGAAATTCCAGAACCTAGAAAGTATAAACCTAACAAAGGGTTAAAAACTTCTTAGAAAGTCTAAAGACTCCATCAAGTAAAATTTAAAAAGTGAGCCTGAAGATAAGACAATACAGATAGACACCCACATACACACAGAGAGGCAGAGATGCACGGTGACAGAGAGAGAGAGAGAGAGATACGGAGGTACAGACAGAGAGGACTAGAGTAGATTATATTCATTATGAGATTCCAATCAAGGAGCCAATAAAGATAATAGAAAATGTGTGATCAGTGATGGACTCAGCCATGAGAACTTCAGTACGTACAGTGTTTATCATCAACGGGTAATTCAGAATAAAGAACCAACAGAATTTGTTTTCATTGACTGCCAAGTAAAGAGGCTTGTTCATTTCTCATGTGTGCTTGTCATGAAAATTCCCCCAAAATAAAAATCATAACTGTTTTTTTAAAGAAAAGGCTGCAAAATATCAGAGTGCCCCCTTATCCCCCCTCAGCCCCCATACAATACAATGTACTCAGTTCCTTTGGGAACCCACCACTTCTGAAGCATCAAATGGAATGCTTCTTTTAGAGTTACTCATTTGTTAGGGCTCTGCAATACAAGTGTGATAGAATCAGTGTGCTCACTGACCAATATGATGGACATTAAGCTTCATATGTTTATAGGGCATTTGAAATCTGCCTAATCTGATAAGGCAGCTAGATTCCTAACGTCACTTAAATTTATTTTATTTTATTAATTTATTCAGATTACAACTCAATTGTCATCCCATCACTTGTATCCTCCCATTCCTGCCTCCCTCCCGCTTTCACCCTATTCCCCTCCCCTAAGTCTATGACCAAGAGGGACCTCCTCCCCTACTATATGGTCATAGGCTATCAAGTCTCATCTTGGTAGCCTGCTTATTCTTTCTCTGAGTGCCACCAGGCCTCCCCACCAAGGGGAGGTGGTCAAATATGGGGCACCAGAGTTCATGTCAAAGTCAGTCCCTGCTCTACTTAAATTTAAATAGCCACACATGAGTAGAGTCTACTGTATGGGACAAGTTGACTGGCTATGTGGGGAGAAAGGAGCCTGTTTCTCTTACTTTTATCTTTTTGTTTCTACCATCTCAACCCTGTTTCATGCTTCTCTCTGTGTGATAAAGTAACCAACCAAATAACACACTTTCAACCTTAAAAGAAAATACAGGTATGTGCCCTATAGTATAATCCATTTGGGCACAGTCTTAAATTAGGTAAAAATATTAGAATTTTAGAGTTGGGGTAGAGAAAACCATTTGTGTAAGGGAAGTCTGAGGTCTTCCCATGCCTCTCAGAGCACGCCTTCTCAGTCCTTCTGAGGCAGCTTAGGGCAGTCTTCAGTGAGCACCACCTGTGCCGCAGACACTGCTGCTTCTTTGATAAGCTGCAGTGTTGTGTACTCCCTTGAGGTTCCTCTTAGAAATTTTAGTGCTGGCATCTTTTAGGGCTTCAGGTTACGCTTGACTCAAAACAGGACCATGGGTTCTTCTTCTTCTTCTTCTTCTTTTTTTTTTCTCAGAGAATAATGTAGCCTTTACTCAATTTTGCATATCATACATAGAAGTGAAAAGAAGAGGTGTGGGAAAGCAAGAGCCCCACTGCATGTTTCACTGATAAGTCACTCATTACAGTTCCATTTGTACAGTTTTAAAAGGATCATAGTACAGAATTTGGAATCATATTTAAAAGTATTAACTTATAATTGAGAGATGAGAAAAAATTGTGGCTAGGTCATGTGAGTGATGTCTCCATTAGGGAGTCACTGCGTGCCTACTATGTTAACAAATACTTCATTTTCTGTGGCCCTGATGTGTGGGTATTATAAACAAGTAGGGGAGAGGTTGCAATTTGTTTTTTTGTTTTTTAGAGATTTTTTTTTATTAATTTATTCTTGTTACATCTCAATGGTTATCCCATCCCTTGTATCCTCCCATTCTTCCCTCCCTCCCATTTTCCCATTATTCCCCTCCCCTATGACTGTTCCTGAGAGGGATTACCTCCCCCTGTGTATGCTCATAGGGTATCAAGTCTCTTCTTGGCAACCTGCTGTCCTTCCTCTGACTGCCTTCACTTACCAGGAAACTGGGACAGAGGGGAGGACATCCTATTGGGACTCTAAATGAGAGAAGCATGGGAGAATAGCAAAGTAGAAGGATCCAGAGGGTCCTAGAAACCTACAAGTAGAACATTATGATAAGTAGATTTGGGCCCAGGGGTCCCGCTCAAACTAAGGCACCAGTGGTAAACTTTAAACCCCTACCCAGATCTAGCCAATGGTCAGAACATTCTCCACAGTTGAGTGGAGAGTGGGATATGACTTTCTCACGTACTCTGGTGCCTCACATTTGACTACGTCCCCTGGAAAGGGAAACCTGGTGGCACTCAGAGGATGGGTTCTTCTTTACGCTTTGCTCACATGTTTCTAGTCTCCCTGTACCCCCGGTGTTCTGTCAACATGGATCTCAATCATAACAATAGTTTCTTTCAATATTTTTTAGAAAAATTAAAGAGATATTTCATACATATATAAGCTGAAATATGATTCTATGCAACTAGTACTCTCTTAATAACCATGATATTCAAAGTGGTGTAGAATCAAGTCAATCTTGCCTACCTGTTAGCATGTTGACAAGCTATGATTTTATTACTGCTATAATGTGGATAAGGGGAAGTCCGTTTACTCAGTGAATATTCCGGAGTTATCTGGTTCAGCCTTTGTCTTAGTAGCTTCTCTCTATTCACAGACTACAATGCTGAGGAGGTGAGATGCCATTGGGACTTGGAGATGAGGAGACAGGGCTTTGGGAGTTGTAGTAGATTCTGTAACATCTCACAGCTCGAGGCAGTGGAGTTGACACTGAAGCCAGGGTCTGTCCGGCCACAGTTGCAACTCTCACCACTTTCCACACAACTAAAACCCTGAAAAAGCAGGCTGATGTGAAGTGTGCAAGAACACTTCATATTTAACATCCAGATTCCTTATCAAGGAGCCAGAAGCTTTCACCACAGCAGATCGGCCAAGACTTGGAAATGAAGCTATTAGCTCCTGTCTTGGAGTAAAAGATTAATAGTATCATGGCCCATTTTCTTCATGGAGAAATAGCATCTATCATCCAATTATGTTTTATTGTGAAGTATGTAGAGATAGTGCCCGCTCATGTCCACCTGTGTTTGGTTACTGTAAGCACACATGCAAATCCTGACTTTTGTTCTTGAATTCTTTTCTTTAGGATGGAAGGAAACCTCATTTTCTGAAGATGTGTGTGTAAAAATTAAGCTTCAAACTTATTTTTCAGGTATTTATCAGGTGTTTTTGAGAGTCTTAGTGTAGAGCTGATCTGGCCTTAGACTCACAGTTCTCCTACCTAGTCTTCTGGAAGCTATGACTACAGGTGCATACCACCATATTCATATCTTGCTTGCTATGCAGTCCACCACTTCTTCCCTCTCCTTCCTCTTATTCTCCTCACCCCTTTTTTTTTTCTTCTTCTCTGACACAGTGTTTTATTAGGTAGCCTAGGTTGGCTTTGAACTCAGTATGTTGCTCAGGCTAGACTTGAACCTATAGAAATCTTCCTGTCTCAGTTTCCTGGGTAGTGGCTACGCTACTTTGACTAGGGCAACCAGGCCCTGCAACTGCAGTCTTCCCATATGGGAATTATATTGAGGATGGTGTGATGGATCTTATACTGCTTTCCTCAAGGACCTGAAGGTTTTAGGGATGGATTTGACAGAATCTATACTTTGTCTTTGAGTACACTATCTTTTCTTGACTTTTGTTTTTCTTCAGTGATAGATAACTCATCAACCTGATGTTCATGCCTGCCTCATGAGCTTCACTGTGAAACACTTGGAATATTCTTTTCCTTATAGAATATTCGCTTTTCTTAAATATCAGAAAAACACATCCCTGGGTTTTGCATATATTCTGAGAGAGATAGAGAAGCCTGTTTTATCTGCTGCAATTGTCGCTACAGAGTGGCCACAAGGTGGCAGCCTGAGGGCCCACATGGTGGTTGATTTTGCCTAGGGTGCTTAGTTATATGGAGACAACACAGGTCAAGTGTGTGCCACTAAGGAGTCTGCCAACCAACAGTGCAGGGAACCAGTTTTTCATGGTGTCTCAAGACACTAGCAACATCATCTTCCACTAGAGAGTTCAGGGCTCTTCAAAACGCTTAGCTCTATACAAGAAGATAAAACCCCATTTGGCTAGAGGAAACCAAAAAGGACTTGGAGTGGGGAAGGGGATTGAAGAGACTTTTCTATTATTCAAAGTCACTGGTTCTCAACCTTGAATATACATTAGAATGTCCTGGGGGAACTTTTAAATGACTCTCTGGGGGCAGTGTCCTAGAGATTAATTTTTAAAAGGACTCCAGGTGATTCTAAAGTGTGTTCAGGACTCAGAACCATCCATCCAGTTCTTCTCAATTTAGTCATTCATTTGCTTGGCCCTTACCACATACTTCCTCATGTCAGCTGTGAGCGAGGCAGTGGTGCTGGTGTAAAATGAGATTCTACAATGGTCCCTAAGACCTTGCAAGTAAGTTACTCAATTCAATGGGAGTCAATTCAGGAAACATTTATCAAGCTCCTAAGGCATGACAAGTTCTATTGTAAAAGCTAAGGAAGAAGAGACAATAGAAATTTCTATGGGCCAGCACTTGGATTCCAGTGTGTGGCATGTACAAGTCATTTTTATATGTGTGGGATATAGTATTTTTTGTTTTTAAAATTTTAATAATTTATGAGATCACATAAAGTATTTCTTAAATTTATATATTCACTTTACAACAAGACCATAGCCCCTTCCCTTCTCTCATCATGGTCTCTCCCTCCCACCCTCTTCCCCTTGTGCTCCCTCCCCTTGTGCTCAGAAAAAGGGGAGAATCCCCTCCCTCAACCACCCTCCCCAGCTCATCAAGTAGCATCAGGACTGAACTCCTCCTCATCCACTGAGGCTAGGCAAGGCAGGCCAGGTAGGGGGAAGTGATTGAAAGCAGGCTATAGACAGAATGTGCTCAACTTACTAGGGGACCCACATGAAGATCAAGCTGCCCATCAGTTACATATGTGTAGGGGGCCTAGGTCCAGTCCATGCCTGCTCTTTGGTTGGTGCTTCTATCTCTGTAAGCCCCCATGGGTCTAGGTACTTGATTCTGTTGGTCTTCTTTCAGTGCTCTTGTCCCCTCCAGGTCCTTCTATCTATATCCTGCCCCCTACTCTTCCACAGGACTCCCTGAGCTCCACCTAATGCTTGGCTGTGAGTCTCAGCATCTGATTTGATCAGCTTCTCAGAAGCCCTCTCAGAGAATGGTTAAGTTAGGCTCCTGTCTGTAAACATAGCGGAGTACGGTTAATGGTGTCAGGGGTTGGCTTTTTCCCATGGGGTGGCCTTCAGGTTGGGCCAGGCATTAGTTTGTCATTCCCTCAATCTCTACTCTAACTTTATCTCTGCACGTCTTGTATGCAGGGGAAATTTTAGCAGCTTTATTTATAATAGCCAGAAACTGGAAACAACCTAGATGCCCCTCAACTGAAGAATGGATCAAGAAACTGTGGTACATTTACACAATGGAATACTACTCAGCTATTAAAAACAAGGAAATCATGAAATTTTCAGGCAAATGGGTGGAATTAAAAAGGATCATCCTGAATGAGGTAACTCAGATCCAGAAAGAGACACATGTTATGTACTCACTTATAAGTGGATTTCAGCTATATATTACAGGGTAACTATGCTACAAATCACAGACGCAAAGATGCTAAGTAACAAGGAGGGCCCAAGGTAGACCCTTCTTGAATCTCACTCAGATGGGGAAATAGAATAAACAGTTGAAAAGGAAGTAGAGAGGGGACTGAGTAGGGAGGATGTGGGGAGGGAAATGAGGTGTGGGGATCAGATGTGGGAGAGTAGGGATGGGAGGTTTGAGGGCCTGGAGAAAAAAGGGAAACTGAATGTGTGGGCATCAGTGAGACAAGGGGGTGACCTGTGACAGGGCAGGCTACAGGGAGAATATGGAGATGTCTCTAGCTGAGCCTCCTATCAGCAGAGGGACAGAACGCTGAGGAAGCCAACTTCTAGCCAGGCAGGACCTATACTAGTGGGATGGGAACACCAATCCACCTAGAAAACCTTCAAGATGCAGTTTTATTTGTACTTTACTTTGTAGTAGCTTTCCACGGTAATGCAAAGCATTTTTCTTACCCAGTAAGTTTGCAGGCTGATGGGCAACCAGCTCTCTTTACCTGAAGTTCCGAGAAGCAGCCTCCGTGGTGTGTGAAGAGAAGCAGAGTGACTCCTGATACTCGGGTCTGTGGGTTCTATAGTCAGTGTCTCTTCTCACTTAGGTATTAAGAACAGGGGGGAATGACCCATTTGATTTCAGAGTGAAGCTGTTCGTCCCAGGATGTACTTCTTTCTCCTGAGCATTCTCTTTTTTGAAGAGTGACAGGATGATCATTTCTGTACACATCTCCAAGAAACCCTCTTCATCCAGCCAAGGTCTTTTCTGCTTCTGGATTTATGTACATTTGCCTTTTAAAACCACAATCCTCTACTCCCACCAAAATGCTAATCTACAACCCTGTGGATGCCTTTTGCCTTGAGAAGAAAACTGATAAACAACTCTATGGGCAGATGTGCTTGTTATCAGTTTCTGTCAGTCACAGAGAGGTTTAATTAGGGGACCAGAATTAGTCCAAGCGTATATTAAGGAAGCCAGACAAGCCTCATTTTCAGAGGCCTTCATTCTGTCATCTACTAGAGTATGAAGCTAAATGCCATATTAATGGGGCTTGGTGAAGGGGTAGATAATGATGAGCATGTTTTAAGAACTAACTCTCTGGTTAATTATTATATTTAATATAATAAATTATTTATTTTAAATATAATATATAATAAAAAATAAATATACATTATTATAATTTATTTACATTACTTCTCAATTGTAATCCCCCTGCTCTTACCTTCCTGTTCCCTCCCTCTTCTGCCCTATTCCCCTACCCTAGACCTCTGACCAGTGGGGTCCTCCTCCCCCACCGTGTGACTACAGTCTATCAGGTCTCATGTGAACAGCCTGTATCCTCTTCCTCTGTGTTCCCACAGGGCTTCTCCACCAAGGGGCAGTGATCAAATCATGGGTACCAGAGTTCATGTCATAGGTGGTCCCCTGCTCTCCCCTCCCCTTCTTCACGTGGAGAATGAGCTGTCCAGCCGCTACATCTGAACAGGGCATCTAGGTTCTTCGCAATGTCTTTGCTTGGTGCATCAGTTTGTGCAGTGCCCTCCTGGATCCAGATCTCCCAGCCTTGATAGTTTCCTTGTGGAGTTTCTGACATAGGTAAAGCGCCAAAATAGGAACCCTGTGTAGGGCAGCAAGCTCAAGGAGGTGTTCCAAGGTTCCTGCTTCCTCCCTGACCCATGGTGTGTCTACTGCATAGGGGAGTCTGATATAGAGAATCTTAATTCAGACTGAGGACAGACTGATCCTTTCCCTGAAGGCATGTGCTGCTAGCATTGATCATATTTAGGCATCAGAGCCGCAGAATGAAGAACATCAACACCTTCAGATGCCCCCAGCGGTAGACCTCATCTGGGGGAGAAATGGCATAGACTTTTAAAGAGGATTGAGGAACTTTAGAGTTTTAGGCTGAAGTTTAAGGAACTTAGAAATGCAAATGGTAATGTGAGCTAACCTTCAAATAAGCAGACACCTACTCATGGAAGTGGAGTCAGACCAAGGCTGAAAGCAACAAAAGACACATTCAACTCACGCTGATATGGGAAACCATTAGCATGGCTGAGGACTGAAAGTTGCTGCCTCACAAACTTCCCATATTTAGAGTTGTTCAGGAAGACTACCTCAGGAGTATGGAATATGGATTCCTGAACTGGGCAATAAGTTATCTCAGATGAACATTCGTGAGATTATTTAGCCATTCTTAATACCCATCTCAATAAAGTATATTCTAGATTTGATTATTTTAGTACTTCTGACACTTTTTGTCAGATTGTCTCTGGTCAATGAACTTGGCTCGCTTAAACAGAGTAGAACAGAAGATTGATGTAGAAACTTATCCATGACTGTGTGACCAATGGGTGAGCAACATTTTCAATAAGTCTTACCACATGACCATAAGTTTTAAATTTTATCTTTGTAATGTCAAATCAATTGTGTCCAGAAAGGAAGAAAAGTCCCACACAACCTGGCTCCATTCTTCCTCAACCTCATCTTGACCTGGACCCCTCATTGTTCACATCCAAATCATACTCAGATAGTGGAGGGTTTCCAAATACATATTTTCTTCAAGATTTTAAGCCTCCATGAAAAGTATGTCAAGGAACTGGGTACTTCCATTCTCTACTGGAATCTCTTTCCATGTGACATGACTGCTTCTTGTTACTTCCCTTATTTCATCTGCAAAGGAAGCCATCCCTTGATTCCCTGCTACTCTCCTGTCCATATTGCTGCTGCAACACATTTTCTCCTCCCTTTCCCTTCCAGTAGGTGTAATAATCCACAATGGTACAACACGTTTTTGAATTGACCTGTATTCAACTCCAGACCTTTTTCATTTCCTTCTAGGTAGATACTGTTAATAAGCCAGAGTTGATAACTGAGATATAACCTTTCTACTGTTCTCAATATGGCTATCCATCACTTAGGAGATGTTTTGCATTATATTTAAAGGACTTATGAAACCTTATTTAGTAAGGCCATAGTTACTATGAGAGAATTATTTAGTTTTTCTTTTTTTTTTATGTTTTTTTTTTTTTGAGACAGGGTTTCTCTGTGTAGCCTTGACTGTTCTGGACTCACTTTGTAGACGAGGCTGGCCTCGAACTCACAGCGATCCACCTGCCTCTGCCTCCCGAGTGCTGGGATTAAAGGCGTGTGCCACCATGCCGGCTACCTCACTAGCATCAATAGGGTAGACACTAGTCCTTCAATATACAATTAAAGTGAAGGACTTGGTTGAGAGAAGGGTAGGTGGAAGAGAAGCACTCCATGACTTCCAAGTGTACAGCCAAACTTACATCAGGCACAGGCATGGATTGGCAGAGTGGAGAGTGGAAAGAGGAAACAATCACTATGCCCTTCTAGAAGATCGTTGGAACAACCTCACATGTTTCTCCTTTAAGAGATGATCTCTAATTCTTTAATGCAGATATGGAGGTTCTCTGGAAGGCTATCACCTTTGGAGACTTTTCATTCCTATTTACACAGTTTCATAATAGCTGCCCAATTCGTGGGAAGCACATGCCTAGCTCATCTCACTGCCTTGGCATAGATATCTATCTTTTCACTTTAAAATGCCCACTTCCCCATGAGAGCTCTTTATAACTCTCTGCACTCCAGATATCTCATGCATTTGCCACTAGGGAACCCTGTCAGTGTCCACAACCTCCTTCCTTTTGTCCATCCACATCTTCTAAGTCACACTGTTTCTTTCTCAGGCAGGGAGCTTGCTTTTGAGAAACTTGTCCTTGGCAAGTTTCTGCTTTCAGCTCCCAGCACTTCAGGAGTCTTCAATGTGAAGCAGATCTACTGGGTGACTGAGCAGACAAGAGTCTACCATCCACAGCCTATTTGGTTTTGGAAGGATGCTGGATGCTAATCGGCTTTCTTGCTTTAAAAAAGAATATCTTAAATGGCTATACTTGCCTCATATGATTTGGAGATGGTTACATGCTGTTCCTTAGCAAACAGGGACTTATAAAAAGTTTTTGAATAATTTCATAAAAGGATCCAAAGCATTATGAGTCTAAAGATAAAAATGGGACTGAGTCATCTTACTCAGTAGGAAATAGTTTTTAAGCAGGCCTTTGGTACAGAGGAGGCCAGGTAGAGCAAAAATGGAAAAAGTGACATTTGCCCATGCTTGAGATGATATCTGGCATAGTGTGGCTATACATTGGGGTGTGGTCATAAAGTGTATAGTAGAAAATAAGGTGAGAGAGACATGCAGGGTTCCACCTCAGGATTTGGGAGCAGGTAAGATGGAAGGTTTGTCATACAGTTAGCTTTTTTCTCTCTGAGGAGGATAGAAGAAGCACCAAGCAGAGTCATTCATTGAGTCACCAAGCAGAGTCATTCATTGAGTTCTGGGCCAACTGCATCAATGGCATGTGTTCCTGGGAGTTTGGAAATGCGCTGGATAATTCTTCCTTGGAATAGGATCTGTGATCCAGAGGTGACTCACCTTGGACCTTTGCTAACAGTCAGTGCACCATTTGAAATCCCTGCTTTAGCCATTTTCTTAGTTACCAAGTCTTTGGAAGCTCAAGAGTCAGTTCTAAGAGAAGTTCTCTTGTCCAGAGGTGGAGAACTGAGCAGGAGCTAGGCCAATGGTGAGGACTAAGTACAAAACTCTGGCATAGTTGATTAGAATTCACAATGTGGGCAGGACCAGGGGACCAGAGGAGATTCAGTGATTGACAGATCAGGTAGGGAGCTGGGGTGATGGCTTAGCACAAGTATCAAGATCTGAGTCTGAGTCTCATTATTCATGAAAAGACCTAGTTGTAGGGCATGCGACTAAAACCTCAACACTGGACAGCCTGAGAGATCCCTGGGCTCCTTGCTGCCTATACAGAATTCTAGGCCAAGTGAGAAATGCTCTCTCAAGAACAAGGTGGACAACAGCTGAGAACTGAGAGCTCAAGTTGACCTCTGGCCTCAATATATGTATGTACAAATACCCCTGCACACACATAAACACACACACACACACACACACACGCACACACACACACACTTTTACATACAAAACAGGTGGAGTACGAGGTGCTGAATACCAGGTCTCAGAGCCCTAGTTTCCACCTCTGCATCAGATGTTTGCCTCAGAATAACTGACAGGAAGAAGGACTTTGGAGCTACTGAGCAGCAACAGCCACTTTGTGAAGCCTCTTGTCTGCAGAAGCATTTGAGAATGGTTGTCAGTCAATGAAAGAAGACTTACAATTTGTACATTACTGAAGAGTTTAGTACAAATGAGCTTTAATGTTTAGAAAATAAAAGTATGTTTTCTTGCAACTTCTCGCATCTATATAATACTTCCCTCACTCTTCTTGCATTGTGTAAGCCAAAGTATACTATTACCTCATCTGAGGGCTCTACGTTTGTTTATGAGTAAGTCTCTGGCCCATGGGATATCGCCTTCCACAGAGCAGGCACACAATAAATGTTTGTTGAGTTGGATTTATGAGCTCCCAATTTTATTAGTTGTATGTCTCAAAAATGGACTGAGTCCTTTCATTGTACAAGGTATGCCTACCCGAAAGCTACATTTGCCAAATTCTTGTAATTAGTCAGGAAGCAGGCTGAATTCCTTTTCTGACAAAGCCATGTAACCTTTATGACCAACTTATTAAAAGACCGAACAGTGCCTTAGCAGCATTTTTATTTTTATGGAAAATGGAGGCACACAGAAACCAAGCAATGCTCTCATGGTTTAACATTGAAAGCAGAGAAAGTAGAGAATGTGGGGTTTGCTTATATGTTGTTTGCGTCTTTGAGGCAGAGTCTCATTAGGTAGCCTAGAGTGAAACTCTCTACATAGTCTAGGCTGATCCCAAACTTTATCTTCATGCCTCTTGAGTACTGGGATTACAGGTGTGTTCCATCACACAAGGTTGATGATATAGGGTTTAAGTTTAGGTTGTGTCACTGCGGAGCCACCAAAGTTAGTTAACTCAGTATCCCTTGAGTGAAGGAGTGACCATTAGCAATAATTCATAGGGTTGCATAAGTTAAAACATAGCTAAGAATTCCTGAATGCTTTTCATGTGACAGGAAAACATTAAGTATGTAAATATTTTTAATCTCGTTTAATCCTTGTCTCGCCTCACAGCATAGGTACTATTATTGTGCATGTCCTGGTGGTGAGGAAGGAATGGACCTTTGAAACTAGGTCAGCAGCTCATCAAGCTGACCACCCCATGGTACATGAGCATCCTCCATGCCTTGTGATACCGCAGGAACAAATAATGACTCCCCCTCACTCATTGCACATGCTGCTCTAAGAAAACTGTATGTGGATGTGACTTGGAACTGGTTGTCACAAAACACTGTGTTTGTCTAGACATATCTTGAAATGTCTTTTATTCTAGTCCATTGGGTGAAGATTGTCTAAGGGCTTAAGGGGAAGTTAGAGGTGACAAAGACATTCGTCCTTAGGTAGCATGATGGGAAGACTGACACATCGTGTTTGCATAGGGATGAGGTGAGGTCTTGGTTTACCGTGCAGCTTACTATGGGGACTTGGACATGTCACTCGCACTTCCAATGCCCATGATCCAGTTGTATTTATAAATTGGATTGGTAATTATCTTGCCACAGCAATATTATATAAGGATGGATAAATGGGACACACATAAAGTCTTTTAAAAAAAAATTTTTTATTAATTTTATTCTTGTTACATCTCATGGTTATCCATCCCTTGTATCCTCCCATTCTTCCCTCCCTCCCATTTTCCCCTTATTCCCCTCCCCTATGACTGTTCCTGAGGGGGATTACCTTCCCCTGTATATGCTCATAGAGTATCAAGTCTCTTCTCGGTAACCTGCTGTCCTTCCTCTGAGTGCCACCAAGTCTCCCCCTCCAGGCGACATGGTCAAATAAACTGGGACAGAGGGGAGGACATCCTATTGGGACTCTAGATGAGAAAAGCATGGGAGAATAGCAAAGTAGAAGGATCCAGAGGGTCCATCTTGAACAAAATTTAGTGCTTTGAAAGCTATATGTTGCTGATATGAAGATTAAAATGGAAGTTCTTAGCACTTTAGGTGCATGGAAGCACGCAAGTGTGTGCCATAACAGTAAAATAACAAAATACAGGGTACTTTGACAATGGCTAGTTAGTTACTCTATGGACATTTTTAGGGGGAATAGCAATCACGTGATGAAAATCCTTAGCAGTCAAGCAGTCATCATCAAAGGCCCTTTACTGACATATGCTAATTAATCTCTTGTGAAACACACCTCAGAGGCAGAACTAGTCTCCATTTGAGAGAAAAAGTAAGAGAAACCAAAGCATGTCATGGAAAACATATTTCTGTTCAGTATCACCAACAGTTTGGCACTCTGCTTACAAGCATCCAGGAGGATCTGCAGACAGTGAAGGCAGAGTGTTTTCTTGATGACTGACTTGCAGTCAGTACAGTAAATGTTTGGCTCCTCCTAGCCTCCAACCTTACATTCAGCTGTCCTGGAGAATTCCTCCATTGAGTTACTGCCCCAGGCATTCACACACTCCTGGATTTCTCAGCCCTTGTTCTTATATCCAGTGAGAGTATTTTGACTTCAAACATACAAAATCAAAAGAAAAAGCAGAGTAAGCCATGCCTCCTTCTGTAAAACCAAGTTCACTTATGTTAAAATGTGCTTCAGTCTAACTATTAAATCAAGAATTACTTCAGGAGTATGACTGATATTTTTTTGTTAAGTAAAAATATAAAAGAAAAGTGAATTACATCTTATATGACCTAATTTAATCTACATGAAAGTCTAAGACAAAATCTCATTTGCCTATAATGCATTCTTTAACAGTGACCTCTAGGGTCAACACCAGTTCAAATGATGTATTTTGTCCATTCTTTGTTTTAATTTTTGAAAGTGGGGGCATTTTCTTTTTTATCTATTGCAAGTTGAATAATTAACAAAGTAAATATGGCTTTGGGTGGTGAGCCTGCCAACACAGGAGTCACTTAGACATTTTAATTAAGAGCAGTACTGTTGTACTTTATGTGAGAGTTTATTTTCCTACCCAAGTACTCTGAGAACTGTGGACTGTGGCTCATGAATCCATGTGTATGTTCCTGTTGGCCTGCAGGTAGTATGTGGACACTTTTCATGTGTACTTTTCATGATGAGTGTATGAACAAAACATGAAGAAAAAAACCAAGACCTCTTTTAGCTAGGTTTAGTTTTGTGTATTTGTGTGTGTGTGTGTGTGTGTGTGTGTGTGTGTGTGTGTGTGTGTGTATGTGTGTGTGTGTGTGCGCGCGCACATGTGAGTGCATGTAGGTATACTTGCAGAGGTCACTATCTGGAGCCTTCTTTTGTTACGGTCCATTTATTGAGACAGGGTCTCTCACTATATTGGCATACTTGGTTGCACTGGTAGGCCATTCAGTTCCTGGGATCTATGTCTGTGCTCCCTTCAAAATTTGGGGGGTTATCTATGTGAGTCCCTCCAAATGGCTTTTATTAGGACTGGGAGACCAAATTCAGGTCCTCGTGTTTCCACAGTAAGCATGTTGCCCACTCATCCATCTCCACAGCCCGAGCTTAGCTTTCTTGAAGAAAAAAAAAGCTGACTAACATCCCCATTTTCTTACTCTAATCTAGACATTTGCGTTAGCTTGAATCACACATCATATGTTAAGTGTCTGCTACACTGTTAGCTATTGACCTAATGTATTTCATGCTTTCTTTAATCTACAGCAAGTCAGCGAGGCCTTTCATAAATTACAAAATGAAGGCACAGAGCGGTTAAATAACATGTCTAGGGCCATGCAGTTATTAATAAAGAAAGAAAAGACTCAGACTCAAATCTGCCAGATTCAAGTCTGAGCCCTTTCTACTTTGTCTCTTTGATAGAATTTCTGAACTTTCTATTCTGAAGTGAGTCTTGTCACCCAAATGCCAACTTGTGCCTTTGCTAAGAAGTCTCAGAAGATCACGTGTCCAAATGCATGTTGCCTCTTGGACTTTGGTATGACGCTCTATAGCTTCTCTTAGGCTTAATTTTATTTTATCTGTGCTCCAGAGGTAGGGAGGGCAATGTGATGTGGACCGGAAGCATGGGGTTTCGGGGATAACTAGGTGTAGCTCTCACTCTGCCTTGTCCATCATGTACAAAATTTAGTGCTTTGAAAGCTATATGCTGCTGATATGAAGATTAAAATGGAGAAGACATAGGAAGTTCTTAGCACTTTAGGTGCATGGAAAGCACACAAGTGCTTGCCATTTGATCGGGTAGACAAGAAGAGAAGGAATGAATCAATAAATGACTGTGACCTTTGCTCATGTGGATGGCCATTTCCCAAGTTATTATTACCCAGACCTGTGCACACTATCCGTTCAGCAAGTAGTAAATAATACATTGAACTTTAAGGCTGCTGAATGCTAAATATATGTAGTTGTTTCCCAGGCAACCTTCTCATGGAAAAAGCATACTACATTATGTTCTTATGGAATACTCAACTTTTTACATCCATTGCTGTTAAGGCTATAAAACACTGATGTTAATAATCATAAAATGCAGGGTTCTATTGTGGTGTAACTTTCCTCATCCCATCACATGGGTAGAGTCAGGATGGTGCAGTAAAAGACAAAGGGGATGGGTTAGACTTGAAATCACGGTATGCTTATTAGAATTCCAACTCAACCTTGTTCAACTATCTGTGTGACACTTGGATCTCTGAAGACCTATCCAATATAATAATGACCACAATGCTAGGAAAAAGACCCAGAACTGGGGATGATCTTATAGAAAGATTACAGTGGGGTTGGGTGGTATTTCAGGAAAAGCATTTGCCCCACAGTGAAAAGTGGCTTCAAGAAGCTGGAGTTGATGCTGCTGTCATTTAAAGTGCTGGGATGGTTCACTCACACTGTCTTTTATTGAATAAATAATCCAAACATTGAACTGCTATGGATTGTCTCTAAGACAAGGATGGAGTGCTTGGCAAGCCAAGAATGCAAAGTGATTAATGGAGAAGTGCTTAACTGCCAGATGACACACCTTTCTGAGTTGTAGGAAGGGATTTGAGGTGAACTCTCCACAATGACAGTGAAAGGAAATGTGACCTCTTGTACCTGCATCATGATTTTCCCCCTTCAGAGACTAATATTATCATCTCAATTTTACTACTGGCAAAACCCAGAATTTCTGGGTTAACTAAGTTTCTCAACTGACAAGCCACTTATAAGGCCCACTTTAAACCATAAAAGCTAATGCATATTTTTTAGGACTCGGTATTTGCCTACTTGGATAGCAAATAAAAACTTACCCAATGACTTGCTGAATTGTCTGGTACTCAACAGCTTGCTAAAACTCAGAAGATGAAAGACCCCCCTTCTCTCTCTCTCTCTCTCTCTCTCTCTCTCTCTCTCTCTCTCTCTCTCTCTCTCTCTCTCTCTGTGTGTGTGAATGTACACATGCCCACCTGCATGCAGTGTTTCAGTCACACCTTTAACTGCTTCTCTACTTGTGACTTTGAAAGAATAGCAGAAAACCATTGCCTAGCACTGCATTATCAAACAATTTCTAAAGCCGAACTTTATTGCTTATAAACCTCACCACATAATGACATAATGAAACTTAAAAATAACTGTTGAATTATACTAATTCTGTTTTACTTTCATAAGTATTGATTGTAGAGCCATGTACTCATAGGAATTAAGAGTCAAACAGAACTCATAGATTATTGACAAGTTTGTGTAGAATCTTGACTCCAGTATTATTACGAATGTTTTGCAGATATGAATATTCAGAATCTAAAACCAGAGTATTATTTCAAAAACAGTAACCTGTTCTACTGTTCCAATTTAAGTAGTATGCTCCAAAAGAAAACTATAATGGAGAAGCTTTAAGAAAACAAAGAGATTATTAATCCCAGTGTGAAGATGTTGTGTATTTTGTATGTAGCATTACTGGGCATCTTTATCAATGCATACACTTCCAGTATGCCAATCCTGGGCCACATGAGCTCATGGAAGCAGAGTGGCCCCATAGTGGTCTATCAATAACAGGGCTACCCTTCACTAACTATCTGCTGGGGAAAAGCAGAACCTCACTCAAACCATCTTCTATTTCTTAATTGTTTTTTCAGGCTGGGCTTCTCAATGTCTGTGTATCTCTCCTAGGCACAAACAATCCACCCTAGCCTCTCTCTTCAGATTCAAAGTGAGAGCAGAGTTACGAAGGATGCTGGCTTATAAGAAATAATCATGCAACCTAGCTTCCTGATAGCTAGTGAACAGGGTTCTTCTTTCATCGGCAAAATGCAGTGAGAATGGGAGTTAGGACTATACCATACTTATGAAAAAAATTACTTGTTTAAAAGTGAGAGTGATGTGGAAGTGTTCCTCAGCTGGAGGGCTGTGCATGCAGGTCCAGTTCAGAAAGAGGCAGGATTGGCAGGAAGAAGTAGGCTTACAGGTGTCCACTGTCTTATTTTGTCCTGCTCCTTATACTTAAAGTCAGTCCATATCAAAGGCAACCATTGTCTATTGCATGTCTAGAAGCCTGTTTCATCCTATGTGTTGCATTTTTTAACCCATTGTGTTCGAATTATTTAGCCAAGTTTGATTAGCTTCAGGGGGTTCAGGCATCTCATTACATAGCCAACTGTCACTAAGTGCACTTTTTATGAGATCACAAGTATGTTGCACACATAATGACTTCTTCCTATGATGTACATCTTTAACAGAGAAGGCTTAAAGTCAAGATTCCATGATGATATCAGTGTGGTTATTGCTAGTGATTTGGAATCTTTCCTTGCAGATGAAAATGTTCAGTGCACTGTTAAGTCAAATTTACTTACCTGGGTGTTGAAAGGGTATTCCAAAGTATATAAATGGGAAAATACCCTTCTTGGGTTTGCCCTTCACGCAGGCAATTCTGCTATTATCAATACTCTTCCCTCTTGCTTGGTAGATTCAGAGCACAGACTCCAATCCCAGTTCAAATCCCTAGTCAGAACCTCTGTTCCCATTCTCCTTTTCCTCACTTAAATGTTTCCTTGCTTCCTTTTCTCTTTTCTTTTTGTAGACTATGATGTCCTTGAAGGAAGACACTAAATTTTATTTATTTACTTTTGATTCAGAACACATAATATGGAATGATTCTGCAGTAGTAAGTGGAATAAATAAAAATGTACATAAATACAAAAATACTTTTTATCAAGTGACTGTTTCCGTATGAAATATTTACAGTTCATTGTCTTTTGCTGGGTTGATACTGGCATTTTGAGCCCAATTAGAATTACAGTTACTTAAGAAACAAAACAGTGAAATTATGTTGGAAACAAGTCAACAGTTTTTCTGTTCAGCTCATCTGTTGTCTATCTGGGAAAATCTTACGACCCTCAAACTGTCTGCTTTTCTACAGGCTGCTCTCACATGCATGATGCATTAGCAGACTACTGGCCTGATGTAATGATGAGCTGTCTTTTTTCACAGAGTGAGATCTTAGAATGCTCACTCTGATGAATTTGGGGGAAAACAGAGGTCAAAATGAAGGATGACTGAATACAAATTAAGTTGCCACTTATTACTTATTTACCAAGAACTGGGTACAGTGCTGGACCCAGTACATATTATCCTAACCATAAATTAACACCACCATCTTTTTCATACATTTGAAGAAAGACAAGCTAGTGGGGTAGTTTAATTTGCTTTCAAGCCTACAATGATTATTCCTACAGACTGGGGATGTATTGGGATTCAGCCATGGCTAGAGAAGGCTTTGTTGAAGTCGGATGTGTATGTGTGATGTCCAAATTCTCCCAGGATTCCAGTGCTCGGTGAGGACCTCTGCAGGCAGGTGCTGCTGAGAGTGCAGTGAGGTTGGAGAAGGGAAGACAGATTCAGACTTCATTGTTTGATCATACCTGAGGGACACTGGATGCCCGTTGCTTAGGCCACTGGCTCGCATATTTCCTTTCATAGCTTCTCAGTTCTCTTTTTACAGAGTCTGTGGCCCCATCAAAGGCTGCCTGGCCCACTTCTTCACCCTTGTCATCACCTGTTCCCTGGGTCTGGCCATAGAGGGAGACCCCAGCCCTTGCTCTTTTTGTCTTAATAAGGATTGTTGATTCTGCTCAAAAACTCTGCTGTCATTTTTCCTGTGTGACTACCTAAATTAAAAAAAAAATCATTTGTCTCCCAGCCATGCATTTGTTTCTCAAGATGGACAATGATGCTGCCCCAGGGCCAGCTGACCCTCTGTGTATCACTGACGCACACAGACCTTGTTCCTCCCCGTCGGAGTGCCTCAGTCACCATGCAGCTGCACTCATCATGCGATTCAGTGACTGACATTTGTCTTTCTCCTTAGACTGGAAGATCTGTGAGAGCAGTGACAAGACCTCACATGGCGTCTCATCGCACACACATATACTGTGGAAGCTTCACCTCATCCTCTCTTAAGCCCACTCTCCCCTGTGGTCTCCTAGTCTATGACAGCTGTTAAATCCATGCTGGTATGACTCACTTTCATGGAATTAGCTCACCTCAGAGCCACACATACTTTAGGATGGAAGAAGTGAAGACTGATACCATAGGCTCTTACAGCCTTCGCTGTCAGCAAGGCTTGAGCTTCAGGATGCACACTACTTTTCAAGTTCCTGACTCCTTAAAGAGGTTATACAGGCCAGCCTGCCCATCTAACCAGAAGCTTTAGTCCATAGTAATCATGGCTTTGATACTGGTGTGGCTTGGGCAGTACCAAAAGCAATGGCTTTAAAATCCCATTGTGTAATGTAAAGCTCAATTCCAATACAGATGAGCTCTGATAATTTAGTGTGATTCTTAGCATGTCTGTAACTAGGACTTTGCCATCTTTAAAAAGGACAGCAAGTTATAGAGTAATTTTGCTGATAGGGAATATACATAAACATATATTATATATAAGCAAAACAAAGGGTTTAGAACAGTTTCTAACATACTTCCCATTCCACATAAGTATCTTAAATAGTTTTACATTTTTAAAACTGTATTTAGGGTCTAGTGTGCAGTGTAACTTTTCAAGTGCCAACACCTGAAACCACTTCCTGGGTGGTCTCCTGTTAATGTTTGAAGCTGTGGTTTTTGACTCCCTTCTGAGATAAACATGTTTACCCCTGATCATTGTGGTTCAAAATGCAGAGGCCCAGTTCTGTACTGTGGGAAATAGTCCTGGTACCTCAACTATCCTTCAACTCTGTCCCAAGAAAATGTGTAGATTCAATCAGCCAAAGGAAGTAGTTCTGAGAGGGGAGAGAATTGGGAAAAATGGCTTTTGCCAGTAGGACAAACACTTTACTCCCCAGTGCTAAGTGTGGCTGTAGTGCCAGCATGAGCTTTTGATTGAACTCTTTGGCCAGAAAACTGGCATCACACAAATAGAAATGCCAGGGAGATACTTTCCTGTGATGGGCATCGAAGGGACTCTACAGTCAAGCTACTAACACTGAAGACTTGAAAATGCCATAAGGAAACCCAGTACTATACTTCCTAAGATATCTGCATATCTATCTATCTATCTATCTATCTATCTATCTATCTATCTATCCATACATATATCAATGTTTCAGTGGAGTTACTCTAAGGGAAGTACTGCCTCTAAGGGAAGTACTGCCTCAGTACCTGGCCCCTCTTTCTAAGATGCTAATCAGTGTGGTACCAAAAATCCTCTCCAAGTTACAGACTATTGCCATTGATCTTGACTGTGCTCCAGAACTTTATGGTAGGATCCTGTTGCTGAAGGTATCGCACACTTGAGTCACGAGATGTGGACAAATCAAGCTAGGATTGATCTGGAAGCTTCTCCCCTACTGGCTAGTTTTATTGGGGCTAGAAGGTTCTATACACTCTACTGAAGGAGAAAAGTAATGACTAGTCTTACCCAGGTATGAACTCTGGTAGTGTAATGACCAGGCTCGCAAAGTACACTTACTCAATAGTGGCAGGAATGTTAAGGGCATATAGACAACAGCTTTCCCATTGATTTAAAGCTTGTTCCACAAGCTGAAACTCATGCCTGGTACTGTTCTCTGGGCTCCAGATCCTAAGCCAACTACATTATAGGCCTTAGGGGAGAACATAATATTCTTATTCTTTCATCTAAGCTTGTTTATACCCATAGATTAATGCATCTCTCAGCTCTCATTTGAGAAGCTTCTTTTTACAGTAGATCATGATTAATGCAGAGACAACTAGTCAAGGCACAGAGAATTAGAGACTATAGAGTACTCAGTTCTAAATGTGACATCTTTTAACACACCCCCTCATCACATGTCTGGGGGATGTCAATAGAGGAGGGGTGGTAAGATTGTAAGCTAGAAGTAGTGGATGTCTACTGCAAAAAATGTATTAGCTGGACATGACAATGCCATTGCACACATGGACTCACAGTAGCCATGATTTCATGAACATTTCAAGAGATTGATAAAGCCAAGATGCCAGCATGGATGGGAGAGGAACTCATGAAGTCTCACTCCTAGCTGAGGAGTTATTGGCAACTGGTGGCTGTTGGGAGAGGAGAGTGAGCCCTGACAGGCTACCCATAGTTTAGAAGATGGTCTTACACCCATGGACATAACAGAGCCTTGTGTAGACTCAGTGGGTTTTTAAAAAGAGCACACAGAAAGAAAAGTGGTGGATAAATAGGGAAGGCCTTGAGAGGAGGGAATGGAATTTAGATTTTATTAAAACACATTATATGCATATAAAAATTTTCAAACAATTAAAAGATAAGGCTAATTAAAATTTGTTTTTTACTTGCAAATAAAAAAATAAAGTTAATTAAAAATAAAGCTAGTTTGGGGGGGGGCATCTCTGTGATGAGCTAGAAATGTAAGACAATGGAAATTCCTAGGAATCTATAAGGAATCGATAGCCCCTAGCTAAGACTCCTAGCAATGGAGGTTGTAGAGCCTGAACTGGCCATTTTCTGGAATCAGCAAGACTTCCATCGGAGGGAATATCCTGCCTACAAGATGTGCAGGGATAAAGATGGAGTGGAAATTGAGGGAATGGTCAACCAATGACTTGTCAAGCTTGACGCCAATGCCATGACAAGGAACCCATCTCTGACACTGTAAATGATATTCTTCTATGCTTGCAGACGAAAGCCTAGCATAATCACCATCAGAGAGGCTTCACCCAACAGCTGACAGAAACAGATACGAGACCCTCAGCCAAACATTCGGTGGAGCTTAGGGAATCCTGTGGAAGAGGAGGAGGAAGGATCTTAGAAGCCAAAGTCAAGGACACCATGAGAAAACCTACAGACTAAACTAACCTGGGCCCATAGGGCCTCATAGAGACTGAGCCACCAATCAGAAAGCATGCTACACAGCTGTTATATATGTACAAAGGGCCTAGGTCAGTTATGTAGCTTGGTCTTCATGGACTCCTAATACCAGAGAGGAGGAAGTGGGGTGGGGGAGGGAGCATGGGCTGTCTCTGACTCTGTCGCTTGCCTTTAGGACGCTTTACCCTTACTGGGCTGCCTCTCCCTCATCTAGCCTCAATAGGAGAGGATGTGCTTAGTTTTACTGCAGCTTGATGTACTTGATACTCATGGGAGGCCTCCCCTTTTCTGAAGAGAAACAAAGGAGGAATGTATGTGAGGAGGTAGAGGGAAAGGACTTGGAGGAGAGGAGGGGGGGGAAACTGAGGTCAAGGTTAGAATATAAAGTAAATAATGAATTAATTAATTTAATACAACAACAACAACAACAACAACAACAAAATAAAGCTAGTTAAGATTTTCACAATTCATTCATTCATTTGGCAAACACCTTGAATTCCTGGACAATTTCAGGTACAACTGGACATTTGAGCTTTCAGATGTTTTATGATATATTAACTTTGTGAAGTTCATCCCTGAAGTCTTAGATGTACCAAACACGGGGACAGAAATACCTGTGTAATTAACATGTAGCATAAATCATGGCATGTGTCATGTCTGATGTAGCCTGAGAATGTTTGGTAATTAGTTTTTAAAAGTCTACTGCTAGCTTTTTTATTTCCTAAAAATGCTTACATATGACTTGGCTGGCTCATAGTCTCATGTGTATCATGTCCTTACTTCTATTTACCTGAGGTTTATTGTGTCCATCTTTCTCCCACTCTTAAGAAGCATATAAAAGTGTGAACATTTTTTTGTGTCTAAATGTAAGTATCTAGAGGTAAAAATATTATCCTCTATTGCTGACTTAGCTGTGCTGGCAAAACTTTGTAGTGGTATATGTCCATTATAATTATTTGAAATATTTTAATGATTCCTGTGATTTTTTTCTTCTAGCTGAGTAGTTTTTAGAGGTATTATTTTAGTTACTGAAATATTCACACAGTTATCTTTATTATATAAGTGTTTTTCCTTCATATTCATAAGTATAGTCTGTAAGTACCAAGTGACTCTGGGTGCTACAGAAGAGACATGCTCACCATGTGCACAGCTGGTTCTGGGTCAAGGATCCACAGGGAATGCTCTCTCACATCCCAAGAATTTCTCTATGAATTGTGTGCCTCTTTTTGTTGCTCAGTCCTGTAAACTCCATGAAGTGCATTAGCAGTCCGCAACTCTAATCTACCCCATACGAGGGCATTTCCTCCTTGGGTTTCACCTGCTGTGACAGGCAACAACCTTGAAAGTTCCCCTAGGCAGGGAGTTAAGAAAATATGTTGCCCTATGTAATTCTGTCCTGACACCTTAGTCTTATTGTTTTCTAAAACTCACTTCATTTATCTTCCCTGGCTTTGTAGAGAGATGGGGTGTGGTCTTGAACATCGTAGAGCAAGAATGTGTTCTTGGAAGTTGCATTTAAAATGAACGCTTTTTTAGTTTAACACAATGCATTTAGCTTATTTTTATCAGAACCGTGTTTATGTTTTAAATTTTTCTTTTCATGTCTACTCATAATTTCTTCCTGTTTCTGAACTTGGAAGGGAACCATGTTATTAATCCCTTTCTCCATTTACAAGCTCCCATCACTGAACAAAGAGATTACGTCTGTGATTCTACCTCAAAGCTTTCTGACAAGACTTTCACCTGAGGCTGTTTTAAGGTGATGCAAAGAGTCAGAATAGGGTGATGAGTTTAACTTTATGGTGACTGTGAGTGCGTTTCTAATTGGTTTACTTAAGTACGACGTTATCATCTCACCAGTTGTGGTTCTTTTCCTGGGGAGACATGGAGAATTTAGACAGGGTGGAGGGACTGTAGCTTCCCTCGCATGGCAAACATGGCTCTTGTAGGCCTTGCCCTTCCCGTATTCCCTCTTCCTTGCTAAAACAAAAACAAAAACAAAAACAAACAAACAAACAAAAACATTAAACTACACTCTGAAAGCTAGCCACTGAGGTCCATCCTTTATTTGTCCACTGTGTCCTCCTGAGGCTCACTCCCAAGATCCAGCTATCAAAATATTGAAGTCCAGCAATCAAAAGTCCCCTTGTGACTTCCCTAATTAACAAGCCCAATTAAAATTAAACACCTCATCTTAACACATGGTTTCTACTTTTGCCTTTATTAAACTGCCATTTTCCATGTGCCGTGTCTGTCCCTCCGGGACAAATATCCCTCCCCGCCTCTCCCTCATCCCCTTTCCCTTCTCCCTCTCATTCTCTACCTCCTGCTTTTGTCTCTTATTCCCTGTGTTTTGTCCCTCTGGATCAAATAAATTATTTTTGTGCTGAGAACTTGGTCTTGGGCTCTCTTGAGCCCAATATTGATCCCTTCACAGGGAGCTTAAGACAGACCAAACGTATGGTTCCTCTAATGTCTGTCTTGGCCAGCCTATGGATATAATTGGAGTTACTTACAGTGGCATGGTCAGAAATAACCTACAGGAGTGTGGGCCACATATGGGCAGATAATAGAAGAGTTTCTCCCACCACAGCAGTTGTTAACCTCTTCTATATCCTCGGGGAGGAATGGGACACATCTTATGCTGCACTGCCATGTGAGCCCATTTCCCAGTTCAATTAGGGAATGTGTCTAGGCTCAGTCCTGTGAGGTCTCATGGGGCAATGACACTGCTTTGACTTCATGATGGCAATGGCTGTCTAGGCAGAAGGACAGAGGTCCACACTACTGCACTTGATGCCACCTCCCATCCTCCACACTCTGACATGGTGTGTGCCCCCTGGTAGTGTGCTGAGTGTAATCCGGTTCAGCTGCCTGGCCTGATGCTCATGTGAGTAAACATCAGATGGGACAAGCCTCCTGCTTTGGTCTTGACTGTGCCCACATGCAGGATAGTCTGTTTCAAGTAAGTCACTACCTTGTGTCTGTGCTTTAAGATAGATGTTAAACTCTTGCTCCCCAAGAGTGTAGCCGTCAGGGAAGGGTCTTGCTGTACAGTTTCTGTTTAGCCGGTCTTGTTCCTACTACCTGTTGAATGCATCCACAAAAGTGCTGAATTTGTAAATTTTCCCTTTCTCTAGAACATACACCCCAAATATTTTAAATTCTTTGTTATCCACACATTGAAGCTTTTATCCTATCTGGATAAAAAAAAAAAAAAAAAAAAAAAAAAGGTTTTATTAGGTCAGATGTTACCAACACCGGGTTTAGTGTTAAGATAATACCCAGAGAGCTAAGCATGGTAGATTTTTTTCCCCTGTTAGTCATTTATAGCCACTTGAGTAGTAGTGTTTGCTTTGGGTGTTTAATTTATTTTTTAACTGACTGGTTCTTTTACATATTTCACGTAAATAAGGCCGGGGCAGTGAATTCTGAACTATTCTAACTTCTGTTGACTTATGTAGATTATCAGTCATCTATAATTTAAAATCACTCATGGCAGGACTTTTGGGGAAAGCCATGCTTCGTACTCAGGAGGATATAAAATAAACAACTGAAGCTGGGTAGGAATCCCAGGCAGAATTATGTGCAAAATTACATGAAACCAAAAAAGGGGAAATTTTGTGAAAAAAAATTATCAGAAGGTAGTGTGAACATGCAAAGATGAAAATGGGGACAGAGTTAGCTGGGAGATATTTTCACAGAAAGATTGTTTTCAAAGGAAGATTATGTAACATTTGTATATGGACAATTCAGAATCTGTGGTTTACACCCCCATGGTAGTGGGGTGTAAGGGGTTCTTTTTGAAAAACAACAAGGTGTTGTCTACTTTGACCTCCTGTCTCTTTTTTGTTTAGTGCAATAGCTGCTGTGGCGTTCTTTCTCTTTCTCAGTAGACAACACCATCTTTTTGGAGCCCCATCCTACGCTTCAATTATTGCCTGCTTATGCACAGGGCTGTCCATGGGGCCTGAGCTTCCAGGAATGGGATGGGTTCATACTCAGAGAGTAACCTGAGCGTTAGGTCCATGTGGACTGCTGTAGATTAGGAAGGACTTTGATAAATACATACAACCTAGTTGGTTGTACACAAGACCCTTGGAACTAAATAGCTTCTAAGACAATTCTGTATTTCATTATTTGAGGACAGATCTGAACACCCCCTACCCCCCCACCTCAGGCATGATTTCAGAGACAGGAAATTGAAAGACCTAGCAAACGAACAGAGGGACTTACAAGCTTCTTCAAATGAAATTGTTGTCTTCAAAAATAACTCAGATGACTGATTTTACTTTTCTCTTCAAGAGGGAATATAAGTAGGCACAAAGTCCAAAAGGTTCTCTAGTCCCAAGCAAAGAAGAAACTTGAATGGGCCACACACCTGTCCTTATTTGGAAAACCCCTAATCATCAAGTCAGTTATCACAAACGAAAAAAAAAAATCTTACCAGCAACATTAGCAAATATCTCTTGGCATACAAAAATCACCATTGTTTCAGCCTTGTATTGAATTTTCTGAATTAGCTAGGAACTTTCTCCCCTTTTACCCCAAATAAACAGACTGAGATGAGAAGTTTTAAGACTACTGCTGTTGGGAAAAACTTTTGCTCCCAAAGTGTTTCCGTTATTCTTGTGAATTCATGATCCTAGTTGTGGTTCAAAGTCGTTTAGAAAATCTATATATAAACTTAGAAGAACAGAATTTTTTTATTATAATTTATCCAGGTTACATGCCGATTGTTATCCCCTGACTTGTATCTTCCCATTCCTTCCTTCGATCCCTCTTTCCCTCTTTCACCTATTCCCTTCCCCTAGACCTTGACAGAAGGGGACCTCCACCCCCCCTTCCCACCTTATGACCACAGCCTATCAGGTCTTATCTGGATAGTCTGCCAGAAGAACAGAATTTTAAAGTGTCAATAATCTCACAGAGAATTGTTTGTATAACAGAATATCCATATTGGAAATTAACATCTTGCTGTGCTGTTGGTTGTAAGTTTCCTGGGAAGTTTGTTGTTGCTCTTTTTTAATCCAGGTTGTTATTCTAGGGGTTAGACACAAAAGATACTTACATTTTACACATGACACTCAGATGTTCACTGATCGTGTTGGCCTGGAGTTGAGGCTCTTTCTTTCACTATTCACCTCATTTGAAGACCTAAAATTTGGAAAACAAGATAAGGATATATAAAATATAGCACTAGGATTTGGCTGCATTTACAAGAAGAGATGGAAACAATATTTTTAGTTTTTTTTTTTTTTCAAATATAAGGGAATAATTCTTTTTCTCTACAGTTTTCTTTTTTAACTCTCTTGCTTTATATCCTGGCCCACAGATCTTATACCTTTCTTTCAAGTGGTTCCCAGCTTGATTTTGTGAGCCCAAGAAACATGCTTTGTATATATTTGATCATGACCTGGTAGTTAGTGATGCTTGGGCCACAGTCAGAGGCATTGGCATCTCATTCATTTTAATGGGGTTCTTACATGTTGCTGAAGTGATCAGCAATGTGTAATAAGATAAATACTGAGGTTGTGATCTGAAGATCACTGTGGTTGTAAATCATTAGGTTATCGCTTCTTCCCTTTTTTCTGTGTGTGAGGAAATAAAACATGCTGGGATACAAAGTTTGTGACCTTAGATTTTTTTTTTTTTTGACAAAAATTCAAACTGTAAATATTTAATCAATGATTTTGAAAAAATTTTCAGAAAATTCTTCTTTTTCTATTTTTGAATATGGATATAAAAACTTATAGAGCCAAGTGGTGCTAGTGTGTGCCTTTAATCTTAGCACTTGGGAGGCAGAGATAGGCAGATCTCTGGATTTAAGGCTAGCCTGGCCTATAGAGTGAGTTAGTTCCAGGACAGACAGGGCAACACAGAGAAACCCTATCTTGAAAAAAAAACAAACAATAACAATAGCCAAAATTTTATTTTAGTAACAAAGCATGCAGAAGACTGAGAGAAAGAGAGAGAGAGAGAGAGAGAGAGAGAGAAACAGTATATTACCAAGAGGCAGGGAAAACATGGGTGGACAGATCCAGGTCAGTGAGGAAGAGAGGAAGTGGTAAATCAGCAGATAAAAGAGTACAGTGAGAACCAGGGACCAGGCTACACGGATGGGCTGCTGAAGTGGCTTGTATTCAATGGACTCCAAATGCAACACAAACCAACAAGGATGTACTAAGAAATGGTGACTGAGAACTCTGTTCGCAACATCATAGAAAACAGTCTGAAAATATCTTGGCTTTTGTCTCGGAACAAAGGCTCAAAGAGGAAAAGGACTCAGAAAAGACTAAACTAAAACAGAGTGCCACTTTTCGGATTAGATGATGGACGTAGGAACCTAGCTTAAGGAGCATGTGAGAGACTTCTGTTAGCTATGGAGTAGAGGATGTATTCCTGGCAGAGGCAGTACCAAGTATCTCTTTATTCTATATTTTGATACACTGGGTGTGTTCAGCTTCCATTGCATTGCAGACAAGAGTCAATTTATCCACTAAATTGACATGCTCTCTGAAAACCTGCCGTGTGTGGAGTAGGTGATGGGAGATGAGCAGACAGAACAGGAAAACATGTTTTGTTGTACTTATTAAATATGACAAATTTTATAAATAAGCTTACTTATCTATAAATACTTGAATTTAAATAGGTGTGCTATATAGAGCCTTAGAAAGTCATAAGCAACATGAGAAATGATGTAAATTAAAAATAATTTGAGAGTTGCAGATGTCAAATCCAAATGAACAGACAAACTGAGATAATAACTTTAAATTTATTAAAGTTTGGTCAAGCAAGAATTCAGTGGGTATGGCACAGGCAGTTTTATGTGGTAAAAAGATGAAGTGCTCTTGTGTATCGTCAAATAAGATGATCAGCGAAGAGCACCATAGAAGCTAGCCTAACGGTAGACTTAAATAAATGAAAGAGTGAGAAAACCAAGACCCAAAAGCTGCAAGGGAGCAAAACCACACTGGTTTTATCACAACAACATCCCAGGAAGAGGAAAAGCCCAGTGTAAGGCACTAAGGCAGGGGTACACTGATGTCTTGAAAAGCACAATGATGGGTTCTGCTTTCCAGAGCTTTCCCCAGTGAAGGCTGCCATTTAACCTGGTCCTTTGTTATGTTATCTTGTTATATCTTCAGGAGTAACTAGAATTGATTTCTCCATGCCGTCAAATCGTTCAAGGCCTTAGGATTGCTGTAACCAACATAATATGGCATAGTATTGCTGTGCCAGTCAGTTCTGATCGTAACCCTAATTTGTTCTATCTCCTTCCCTTGTAACACATCTCTTGGAATACACACTCTCGGAAAAAAAGGATTTTATAGTCATTCTGCTTGGAGAATCCCAAAGCAGGTGGAAAAGCCCTGGTGAGCTCTGGTACACAGCTCCAGCTAAGCTTCCAGAATGAATCGTTGGACTGAGGAGTGGGCCAGCATAAATATCAAACCCAAAGAGCCTTCAGACAGCCACTGATTTGGTTGATACCTGGCTACAACCACACAAGAATTTGAAGTGAAATGTGAAACTGGGGTTGGAGTTATAGCTCAGAGGGAGAGTGTTTGTTTGCTTCTGGGAATCCCTGTGAATAACTATCAGGTACCACAAAATAAAGGAAAGAAAGAAAGAAAGAAAAAGCAGACTTACTTGAAGTCACTCAACACATAGAAACAGATAAAGGAAATACTAGTCTTTTATTTTTAAAACACTTGATTTTGAAGTGGATTGGTATGGAGCAATAGACGACTATAATAAATAACTAGCGAATGAGTTTGAGACAAATGAACAAGGGATAATCTCATAAGAAGTGGCAAAGGATATAATTGGAGGTACAGGTTCAAGGAAAAGCCTGGGGTAGCAGATTTTGCATGTGAAATTTCCAATGGAAATACCAACTGAGTTATAGGACAGTATAGTTTTAGAGTTATTGATCTGTCAGGATTGAAGAAGTGAACGAGAGTCACCAGCACCTGGGTTTTTTTTTTTTTTTTTTTTTTTTTTTTTTTTTTTTTAAATCAGTGCTGCATTCTTGATCAGAATGTAGCTTAAGGCTCTTCTTCAGCATTCCAAGGCGGAGAGGTGGAAAAAAGACCGAGACAACAAAGTAGGTGAGAAGTTACAATGAAAGACACTGGCACGGTGTGGGGGGTGGGGAGGGACTCTAGACCTTTAGGAATCTGTTCACTGGAGGAACGAGTTTGTGAGAGATCAGGCAAGACACAAGCAGAAACTGACCTCTGTATTCAGCAGTGTGGGCTCAGCTCAGCTCACTAATTGTTCCTGTTCCTCCTACAAACAACGCAATTAAGCATCTAGGATGCACCAGGTACTTCTGAGTCTTGGAGACAGTGAGCCAAATGAAATGTTCCTCCAAAAAGTTTATGAGTACTCAACCAATTAGACAACATTTACTTTACAATTACTACATCTAAGACGTTGCGTTAAATATCATGAGGAATAGAAGTGTGATGAGAGACACGTGCTTAGCCTAATTGGAAACATTAAACAGAAACACAGACTGTTAAATTGTACTGTACGCAAACCATGTAAAACATTTCACTTCAGTAAGTGGCAGTAGAGAGGACTACATTCTGTAATGAAGGAATCAGTAGTATAGTTTGGAAAGATCTAGAAAAATCTGGAAAAGCTTCATGAACATAAATATAATTATAAAAAAAAATATCAGGGACAGGAAACACATGCAGTAGAGGTCACCGATGGCAACACGGTAAATCTGAAAACATGGGTGAAATTGAATATTTTCCTAAATGAAGTAAGTCAGTAACAGAAGGACATACATGCATTAATCCCACTTATGTGACATATCTAAAACAATTAAACATATAACTGATTTAAGGTACTCAAGGGACTTCTTGGAACACATTCTCTGAAGAATAGATTGGACTAGTTTACATTTAGAATTGTGTAGTCTTTTTTGTATAGCTCATTTTATTTTTTAAATTAAAGTGTTCCTCTGTCTTTGGACTTTTCATCTGGCACCAATACCTCTACCTTTTAGAAGTATGCAATCTTCTAACTCCTATTTCTAGAATGACAAGAATCTCCAAGGGGAAAAAAACAAAAAAACAAAAAAACAAAAAAAAAAACGCATCCCAGTTCTCCAAAATGCCAGCCTAGTTCAACATATGCATGAATTGAACATAATAAGGCACACAAATAGATTATGAGACAAGAAACACATGATCAACTAAGTAGTCATAAGGCTTTTGAAAAATCTCAACTTTCCTTTAAAAGCTCCAAAGAACATAGGAACAGAAGGGACATACCTTGCCATAAGAATGACTATATAAAAGAAATGTATAAATGTTACTTTACTAAATAGAAAACGGCTGAAAGCATTTCCACCAAAATCAGGAATAAGATAAGAGGTCCAACTCTTTCTCTTCTTATTCAATATTATTCTCAAAGCCTAAGGCCAGAGAGATAAGGTAAATTGATAAAAGGATACAAATAGAGAGGAAAATATAAAAATTTCCCTATTTGCTAACAATGTTGTCCTATGCTTGGAAGATCATAAAAACTACCAGAAAATTCTTGATTCTTGTAACACTTTCAACAAAGCAGCAGTATATAAAAACAAATACACAAAAGCAACAATTTTTTTATATGCCAACAATTAACTTCTTGAGAAAGAAATCAGGAAACAATTCTGTTTGCCATAGCTTTAAGAAAAGCCAAAACAATAAAACTAAAACAAGATTAAAAAAAAAAAGCAAAACAAAAACCAAAACAAAACAAAAAGAAGAAGAAAAAAAGAAAAGACAAGAAAAAGAAAGATAAAAGAAGAAAAACAAACTAAAACCAAACCAAACCAAACCAAACCAAACCAAAACAAAACAAAAAAACATTCAAGGAGAACATCAATGCCTACGATGAAAAATTTGATTCATGGGATAAAGAAGTTACAGAAAATACTAGCTGATGTGAAGGTGTCCCATTTTCATAGCATGTCAGAATTCATATTGGGAAAGTGTCTTATATTACTGTTCAAATCTGCAGATTCAGCAAATCTCCATTAAAATGCCAATGACTTTCTTCACAGCAGTAGAAAAATCAGCCCCGACTGTCAACCAGAAGCACAAAATGCCCCCAAATTACCACAGCAATCCTTAGCAGAGAGACCAATGCTGAGGCACCACGATATATTGTATTTGCTCACAAATAGACATATAGACTAAGGGAATAGGAAAGAGGGCCCAGAATTAAGTCCACACAGCTGCAGCAACCTAATTTTTCACAAAGGCATTAAAACATACATTGAAAGAAGACAATGTCCTCCAGAAACAGTGCTGAGCAAACTGGATATCCATCTAGAAGAATGAAAGTAGGTCCACTCCTCCCACCTTGCACAAGACCAGCTCAAAGTTTATCAAATACAACGTGAGCCCTGACATGGTGGAAGTGTCTAGGCAAATATAGAGAAAACACTTCAAGATACAGACGACGGGAAGGACTTTCTGACAAAGGATGCCAAATAGCATAAGACAGAGCAGTGAAAACTGATCATGGGTACATAAAGTAGAAATGCCTTTTCACTGGGAAGAAAAACAGTCACCAGCGTGAAGAGACTATCACAAAAATGGGGAAAGTTTTTCCCAACTATACATTGACAGGAGATTAATATTGTAGGATAAAGAACTGGAACAATTAAGCACTAAAAATCATCTAATCAATAAACGAGATACTGAACTGAAGAAACATTTCTCAAAGGGAGAAATAAAAAGAGCATAAACCCTAAAGAAAATCTACTACTATTACTTTGCTAAATGCACATATTATCACACCGCCTTCTGAATGCTTATCACTATATATGTACATTAGTGTAGCTCTCAGCCCACGTCAGAGACATTTCTCTTTGCAGCGAATGGCAGTAAATACAAATATGCGCAATTAGTGAAGGAGCAGAGAAGAAGCAATGGTAGAGTGCCTAGACCTCAAGCCTCAGTACATCATAGAAGGGAGTTTGGAAAGCCAGAGGAGGAATGCTGTCAAAGTGTCTTCTGGACATGATATGGCCATTGTACCCGTGAATTCACAGCATCAGTGGGCACCTACACTGGAAGAAGCCAGTCAGAATGCCCACATGGGCTGGGCCTCTCATGCCCCTTGCATGCTTTCCACCTGTCTTCCACCATGCTCCCTCAGCCTTAATGGGAATGGTATAAATGAATTGCTTAGGGATGGGCGGTTTGCTGCTCTATCAATTTAGTTAACCATCAATAACTAATTCTTTATATGTGAACCTACTTTACAGAACTGAGTTGTTAGCCAGGCTTCGTATCAGGAATAGATGAGTGGGATGGACTATAGGACCCTAATGCAAGTCTACTCAAACACAACAATCTGGTTTTTGATACAGATGCCAAAAATACACATCAGAGACAGGACAGCATCTTCAACAAAGTGTGTTGGGAGACCTGACTATCAGCATGGAGGAATGACGCTAAACCCTTATTCCTTGCTTCACACAAAACTCAACTCAATGTGGATCAACTATCTCAACAGACCCAATAAGCTAAAAAAATGCTAGAGGAAAAGGGACAGAGAAAGCTTCAAGAAATAAGGACTGCCAATTGGTTCTCTGAATGTGATAAACCCTTTCCTAGCTATATATACAACAGAAATTTAACAATGAGAACATAAGAATAACTCAGAAAAGGCAAACACAAGAAATCAAACGATCCAATTAAAAATAAATTAACTACAAAACTAAACAAAAAGTCCTCAAAACAAGAAAATATAAATGTCTAAAAAACATTTTAAAGTGTCCAATGTTTTAGGTAGAGTAAACTATTTTAAGATTCCATTTCAGTTGGGCATGGTCACACACACCTTTGATCCCAGTCCCTGTCACAGAAGCAGGTGGATCTTTTCATGTTTGAGACCAGTTTTAGTCTACATGGTGAGTTCTAGGCCAGAGAGAGCTACAAATTAAGGATCATTTTTCAATGAAAAAAAAAAAAAAAAAAGAAAAAAGAAAAGATTTCATCTCTCCCCAGTGAGAATGGTTATCATTAGGAACACGTGACAATGAATGCAGCTTTTTATTGGAGGTAGAAGTGAAATCTAGTGCAGACACTTTAGAATTAGATACCTGTCTGGAGACTCCTAAAATAAAATAAATAAATAAATAAATAAATAAATAAATAAATAAATAAAAGAACACTGCTATACGATCCAGCTATTTCATCCTGAGCACATACCAAAGGGCTCTCTCTACCCTATTGTAGGAATACCTGAATACCTATTTTTATTTCTGCTCCATTCATGATAGCTAGGAAACAGAAATACCCTAGATGTCCATCAGCCAATGAATGGATGAGAACTTGGTACACATATGCAAATGTATTATGAAATTTGTAGGCGAATGGATGGGAGTAGAAAAGTGACCTAAATAAAAAATACAAAAGGTGGTTTGGAGGAATTCACCCAGCATGACTAGATGTTGCTGTTCCTAGAAACTGTGGGCCACTGAACATAGTTTCTAGTCCTAGGTGTAAGAAATCTCTATAGGAGTGGGCCAGGGAGTCCTGGAAACGCCCTATATGAGGTCCTAGTCCTTTTGGCTGTTCATTAGAATGACAAGGTAAGGTCCTATTAAAGGTGACAATATACATGGTGGCTGCAGGATCAAGCAAATGCAAACGGACACTGAGGGGGAACTTCCTCATGCTGTCTCGCATTGAGGCCACCAGAGGATGCTGAATGGACTGCTGGGGGAAAACAGGCTTTCTGGCTCTTGACATAATCAGAAGTCCAGTGGGAAAGATATTTCCACCCAAGCGATGATTGCTTGACTCTGCGCAGTGAGAGTAACCAACCGCTCTCTGTTTGGATTTGAGGTCTCTCCGTGAAGAGGGAGAAGGGTTGTGATTCATGCCAAGCACTTTCATTTTTTAAGTCTTTTTTCAACCTTTTACCTTGTTTGAAACTCCTTTGTCCTGTCCTGTAACTCAGAGACCTCCCTTGCTTTGCGTTCCCATGCATTAAAAGCACAAACTCAGCACTTACTGTGTGCATAACTGAAACGTGAACATAGCCCAGCAGTGATCCTTACACAGCTTTCCATCTCCCAGACGGATGAGGCATTGACTTAAATCACTGTGGACAAAATAAAGCAGGAAAATGCTACGCAGGTGCAAGCAACTCACCGGGTTTCTCAGTTCTGAATTTTATTTATTGGCACATGTCTCCGTGTTAGATAAACTGGCCGAATTAAAATGTATAATGTTTATTTTACTAATTGTTTCCTAAATACTTTTATTGTTACTATAATTTTTGAAAAAGTTATTTATTTTGTAATTATCTTTTTAGTATTCATGGTTTTGTGTCATCTTCCCTATTTTGATGTCTTTGAATTTTTCTTATTTGCTTCATGTTTCAGGTAGGATAGGAATAGTGTAAAAGGGTAGGTATTCCCTTAGTCATAGCAATAGTGGGAATTTATACATCCTTGCTGGTAAATTACTCATTCAATACTACTACATTATACTTTAAGGGCATTTCATTTTTTTTTATAAAGCATATCTCTAGATCTCTTTGGGTATACTTTATTGCATTGTCTTTTGAAATTTAGAAGGCAGCCTTTTTGATAGAAGCCACCAGGATGTTTACAATAAATGTGATAATGGGCCCATTTCCCATTGTCTCTTACTTTCATACACTTACTGTATTTATCTTTATTAATGTATCTGGTGTGTGTGCATGTTTTGAAAACATTAACTGTAGCTCATATAATTTTTTATGTTTCAAAACATGGTTAGGTTTTTAGGACTCTATTTTTAATTGTTTTTATTTTAACCATCAAACTACTTCTACATAGGGGAGGGGAATAATGGGAAAATGGGGGGGGGGGAGGAATGGGAGGATACAAGGGATGGGATAAACATTGAGATGTAACAAGAATAAATTAATTAACTACTGGGAAAAAACAGAGATTTAGGCACCTTCTTGGCCTCAGCTTGTGTTAGCTGATGCCTGTTTAGTAGGTCAGCCTACAAGAGCAAGTATCCTTAGGTGCTTTGTGTGAGAATGGCTGAGTTACAGGTCAGTGGGAAAGGCATGCTAATTCTGTCTTGGAATGCACTAATAAACTCCTGTTTGTTCTAAGAGCCTTTCCTGCACAAGAGCAGTGAGTGTAGCACTGAACTTTATACTCACACACATGCCTCAGCATTGCACACCACATTAGTACATCTCAAATCCTCCAACCCGTATAGACATAAAGGAGACTTTGGGGAAAAGAACTACTCAGGAGTCTAAAGACCTCTGTTCTGATGAAAACAAAAAGCCCTCAGTTTAAATGATACAGAGATGAGGGTGGGGGGGGGGGAATTTGTTATTAGCTACTATAAAGTGAGTAGTAAATTGAGGTGGCATCTGGGGTTTGATGGATTAGAGATCCTGCAGACCTGAGCTAGCCCAAGAGACAGTGGAAACAGGGAATTGGTATGGGGGGCCAAGGCAGATGCTTTATAAGACTGGCCAATTTTCTGAAGAAAATTGAAGAGTACGACCAAATTAATACATCGAGTTAACCATTGTCTCTTCTCTGAACGTGTGAAACACACAACTCTGAGAACGCGCGTTTTGTGGTTTAGCTATAAGCTGTAAACAGGGGAGGGGTGCTTGAGGCTTTACGCTTGTTTTTCTTCTTGGCAGAAATGTTTTCAGCCTGTTATATCTTTGTAACTTCTGCAGAAACAAATCCCACTGCAAGCCAGCTTTGTCCTGCACAGCTCTAGGAAACAGATGCCACTGAAACAAGATGCCCCCTAATTCCCTAAAGCCTGAGAAGGGACCCCCATATGTCCCTCGCTTTGTCACCTCAAAGGCAGTCAGCCTAGAATCCAAGAGAATGGGAGTCTTGCAATCTCCGTGACTGCTAGACACAGCTCTTAAGAATGTACTGAGGAACAGTGTGCAGATGTGACAAAAACAATCTCAGAACTGTTGGTACAAAGGGGAGAACTACTGGCTATCCATGACTTCAGAATTTCTCAGCTTTGGCTTATTACTACTAAGCAGGAGAGTGCTTAATTCTCCTTTAAATCAGTTTTTCTACCTCTTTTTCTATCTCTTAAAGTGGCAACTAACCATATCTATACTCAGATAAATGATAGACTAATTAAGCATGTAGGTTTATAAAATCACAAAGAGGCAAAAACTTCATAGCTTCCCTAAGACTAATGCAATTTTATTGTATATATCTCAAACCATAAGTGGAAAGAAGTCTAACCCATCAGAGACTTATTCCATAATTAATTAATTAGTTAATCCACTTTTACATCACAATATTAGCTCCCTCCCTCCTCTTCTCCTTGTCCCACTCTCCCTCTTTCCTGTATCATCCTTTCCTACCCTTAGAAATGGGGAGATGCCCCACATACCTGTCCCAGCAATCAAGTCACATCAGGACTGAGCACATCCTCTACTGCAGTAGCCTGTTAAGGCAGCCCTGCCAAGTGGAGGTGGTCAAAAAGCAGGAAAGTCATTGTCAGAGACATCCTCTGCCCCCCTGACTAGGGGGCCCACATGTAGACCAAGCAGCTCATCGGGTACACATGTGTAGGGGACCTAGGTCCTGTCTATACATGGTCCTTGGTTGGTGTTTTAACTTCTGAAAGTAGCCGTGAGCCCAGGTTATTTGGTTTTGTTGGTCTTCTTGTGGAGCTACTGTTTCCTCTGGGTCCTTCTACCATTCCTCCCACTCTTCCACAAGGCTCTCTGCATCCCTCCCAATGAAAAATCCAAATAGATCCATATTTATCACCTTGCACAAAACTCAAGTCCAAGTGGATCAAGGACCTCAACATAAAACCAGAAACACTAAATCTATTAGAAGAGAAAGTGGGGATCAGCCTTGAACTCATTGGCATGGAAGACAACTTCCTGAACAGAACACCAAACAGTTCAGACTCTGAGATCAACAATTAATAAATGGGATGTCATGAAACGGAAAAGCTTCTGTAAAGCAAACCCTGCAACAGGACAAAAAGGTAGCCTACAGATTGGGAAAAGAGCTTGACCAACCCTACATCTGACAGAGGGTTAATATAAAAAATATATAAACAACTCAAGAAATTAAACACCAACAAACCAAATAATCTAATTTAAAAATGGGGTACAGAGCTGAATAGAGAATTCTCAACAGAGGAATCTCGATTGGCTGAGAAGACTTATAGAAATGTTCAACATCATTAGTCACCAGAGAAATACAAATCAAAACAACTCTGAGATTTCATCTTACACCCATCAGAATGTCTAAGATCAAAAACTCAAGTGACAGCACATGCTGGGAGAATGTGGAGAAAGGGGAACACTCCTCCATTTCTGGTGGGAGTGCAAACTTGTACAACTAATTTGGAAATCAATCTAGCACTTTCTCAGAAAATTGGGAATAGTTCTACCTCAAGTCCCAGCTATACTACTACTGGGCATACACTCAAAAAATGCTCTACCATACCACAGCTCATAGCAACTTTATTTGTAATAGCCAGATACTGGAAACAACTGTCCCTCAACTAAAGAATAAATTCAGACTTAGTCTCTTATAAAATATTACAGTGGATAAGTAGAAAAATTGTAAAAATATATAAAGTATAAATATTTTATTTATTAGCTTCAATAAACAAGAAAAATTCTGCCATGAAAGTTTCTATAGATTTATTCTATTTTTGGGGCCTAAACTCTTAGATGAAAAAAAACTAGAATTCACAGGTGTGCTTTAGTCTGGACAGTTGTATACAGTTTAGTCTGTATCATTCTCCTAGACCTAGTGTTCTGAGAATATTACATAAAATCTATTAAGCGTGTGCTTTTTGAACTCTTTCTTCACATCTCTGTATCTAAATACTGTGTATTCAGTCTGTCTGTCTGTCTATCATAATGTATGGATACACTTATCTCTCTATCTTCATAACTATCTATGATCTACCAACTTTTATTTATTCATCTATATTCCTTTTTATATCATCATCATCATCATTTTTCTTTGCTTTGCACAGCATTGCTTCCCTGATTTCAAATCCTATACTTCCATGCTATTCTCTTAGGTTTTCTCCTATTAACTTGCTTAACTGTGGCTGCCGTAGCTCCGCACACTAATGGAGGGCAGGCTGGCCAGGAAGAGTATGTCCCACTGTCTCCAGCAATTCACTGCGCTGTGTGTGGAACTGGGAAAACTCACCTTGGCTTAGCTCTGCATGGTGAATGGGCCCCTTCTGCAGACTTTTACATACATAGCATAAGTCACACTGAAAAGGGAGTCTGTTTACTTCTGAAGTGTCTTCTTTATTTGTTGGTGTGAATCTTTGGGGTAATGTGTTGATTGTCAGAATTTCTTTTAGATATGCTTTAGTTTAAACCTCAATGATTTCACAGTGAAATTTCTAACTGACTGGCTCTTTTTCACCATGTTAACGCGTCCTTAAAAAAGAATATAGAATTTTATTTTAAAAATTACATTCCACTGAGGTTTGCTCTTGAATTATTTATTCCACCTTTTGATGACAAGGGACTTATTTCGCCAGTCTTTTTCAGCCCCCCTGTGACTTAAGTTTGTTTCTATGACACATATAAACCAAAATTAGCCAATCTGGGCCCTGCTGCTCATTATAATTTCTCTGGGTATCCCATATTTGTGTTGATTTTCTCAAATCTGTCACCTGCTCTAATTTTTAAAGGCAATACATAAGCATCATTAATATTGATATTGCTAACTTTCTTCCTGGATCCATGTAGAATTATACTCTTATATTTGCAGAGGAAGAAAAAACACACATATATGTTCAAATATATACACACGTATATTGTTCATATATATGTATAATCTTACACATAGTAAGAGTCTCAAAAACTTTGGTTTGAACTGGAATTCCACGGTACTTTAGCTGATGAAGACTACATTTTTGGAGAAATGGAAGACAATGGAGAGGATGTAGGAAGGCTGGGAAGAAATCCTGGGAAGACAAATGTTTGGTACTCTGAGGGAAGCTGAACCTGCCTACTGAAGCCTGCCAGGCAGGTGCTTGCTTCATGTTTCTGGTCTGAGTTGGCGAGTGTTTGCAGTCGTTCTTTGGTGAGAATCTTGGTGAAGGAGGAAGGACCAGCACCTTCATGCATTTGTCTCCTACTGCTTGGCAAGACGGAGGGCAGATAGTTTTTTGCACAGACCTTCACTAACTCTTGGCCAGAATAATCATCGTACCAAACTGGCATGTTTGGGGACAGCAAATTCCGCTGCCCTTCACTTTGAAAGTGGTAAAAGTTGAAAACTGGAGGAAAAATTTTGTCTTTCAACATTGTTCCTAGGAGAAGAAAATCAATGATAAACTATTATTAATATACGCATTTGATTTACTATCTAGGGCTTTAAAAGTAGTATATTTTGTACAAAAAGTTTGCTGTTTTTATTTATTTGTAAATATTTATAATAAATCTTATAAAATATAAAAAGCATTAAAAGATAGAGACCTGTGACTTTTTTAAATTAAAAATTTAAAACAAGAGCTACAAGTAAAGGCATCAAGGAAAAATAAGAATCTATGTTAAATTACAAATATGCATTTAAGAAGAAAATTAAACTACTGTCTTATAACAGTAATTATAAGCATCTAACTCAGAGCCCTGAGTCCTTAGATTCCAATCTACCTGACACAGTTAAATGTACTTGTTTGGGATCAAACAGCCTCCTTGGGTATGAAATAAGCACAGGTTTAAGCGCCTCAGTTGCCTTGTCTGGTATAGGTTAACTGAGTCAGTGCACGTAGAGCAGTGACCTGGGCACTGCGGTATAAAGTGGAGCATTACCAGTGTTTCCTAAAAGCAAAATATAAGACAACTAAAAAAAACAGATAAACAAAAGCTTAAGTGGTATGAGGGAGGTATGGCACTAGCCCACACAGGCAGATGAGACCTAAGAACTTTACGGTTTACTTTTGATCTCCAGACCAGTGAGACTGGGTCTTAGAAGACAACTTACCCGGTCCCAGCTAAGGAGAGAACCAGGGTTCCTTGTGCACCCCAGTGCAGCCTCTCTGTTTGATAACAATCTCATTTTTGCGAATCGCCTTGGTTTCTCAAAGTCTAAACTTTTGTATTTGCTTAACAGAGATAATGCTATCACCCATCTAGGAAAACTGCTATACAATTAAACGAGCTGCTGTAGATAAAGAGCGGCACTGGGTCGCTGGCTCACAACATGCGTTGAGCAGATCTTAACCCGTATTAATAGCAATATAAATATTCTATCTCATCTCCGTATGGCCTATGGAGTCTAGATTGCATATTTAGGGTCCCAAAATTGAGATTGGTTCTGGTTTGTTTTTTGTTTTTTGTTTGTTTGTTTGTTTTTCTTTGCATCTAAGATTTGCCTCTAACCAGAGCATATAAGACAGAAACAATCAGAAATAATAGATATATAGAAATAAATACTGTAATTACAAGGCATGGTCTCCCCCAAAGAAGTAATTAATTACAAATGAAGTGGCTTGAGTTTCTTCCTTTCTCTGGGTTCACACAAGAGGCTCTAACGTGCTGAGCTTCTTCAGCCTGAGAGCCTCAGGGACAGAGAGTAAGTGACATTCTCTGGACAATGCCATCTGTATTTAGCATCTAGGGTCATTTCTGGCATTTGGACAGTGGAACAGTGTCCAGTGTAAGGTGGATTGCTTTTTTTTTTTTTTTAAGGAGCAAAAATGTTGTCTCTACCCTCCCCACAACTCCCTAGGCGGAGTGGAGTTGTCAGTTTCAAGGTCTGAGTAACACCAGAAAAAGAACAAGATCTCAGCGTGGGAAAAAGTTATGGCCTTCATTTGCAAGTAATTTGTAACAAATTCCCTGAAAATACATGCTTTTAAGGCTTTCAGCTGGTTTTAAAACGTGAAGTACTTAAATCTCTCAAAGCTGGGTTTTTTTTTTTTCTTCCTTTAAACAAAAGAGGACTGTGGTCTGAGTAATATTGAGTGTCACTGAAAAGCAAATAAAATGGGGAATTCTGGGAAGGCTGATTTAGGAACAGAAAATCGCAATTTAGACCTCAGGTGTAGCCATGCTCCGCAAATCATTGATTTCATGTAAGTTCACCAAGCCAGCGGGACTCAGCTGAGACACAACCTGTTCAGTTCCTATTGGAAAGGTGAGACTTACAGCTGACCAAATGGCTTTGCCCAAGGCCAATAGCGGAAAGCACCTCAAAACGAAGGATCAAACTATGACTCAGCTAGATAAGGTATAAGAAGCAAGTACGTTGAGTTATAGGAAGAGTTCAAAAGTCTACGAGGACCAGAGGATGTTTCATGGAGGCAGTGAGAGCTTGTTTGAAGCGCAACCTAATGATCCACGTGAACGAGGAGAGTCACTAAGGAATGAGCAGTTGTTGCCATACCACAGTAGGGCCAGGCAGGAATAGGTTCTGCCCTTAAATAGCCCACAGGTGCAATCCCTAGACTTCTCATGGTTGGTTAAACGTGGCTGCTAGGGATGCAGACTCCTCAGGCAGGACAGTTGCGGCAGCATCCGGCACTGACCGAAACATCAGCCAACCCCCAAGGGAGAAACTAAAGAATGTGAGACGAGGATTTACTAGCTGCGCTGTCCCTCCTGTAAGCCTGTCATGAACGGTGACCATTTGAAAGCGGTAGATATGTGATCTATGGACTGGACACTCTGTGTCTCACCTTTGGGTGAAATACTGTGATTCCAAGGTCTGATCGATCACGGAGTACAGCAGCCTAGATTCTCCACGCTAAGCTAGCGCCGCATTCAGAAAGCAGTTTGCGCCCAGGTGGGGGTTTGGCGCTTCTTGAGAAACCTCATTCTGGGCTGGCTTCTCCTGTCACCCCCTCACTCCATTGTCTATTTCCGGTTTGTATAGATACACTTCCTAAGTTCATATTTGCCGAGGATCCTGCTCTTTGCTTTATAAGAAAAGGGTATTTAAGTAGGAGCGAAAGAAGTGTTAAAGCAGTGGATTAACGTGCTGGGCTGGCTTGAGGTACGTGATCTGACTCAGTTAGAAAACCAATGGTTGCAAGTTCCAGAAGAGAACTCAGAAACCCGGCTGTTAGACAACACGTTTACAGTCAGTCAACGAAGCTAAGTAAATTCATAATTTGTTTTTTATCTGCCTAATTAGCTGAGAGAATTTATAGATAATCCTCAGATTTGACTGAAACACAAGGGAGGCCATATTCGGACAGCACATCTCCCCATTTAGATGTAGTGGACTATGCAAAGGGCAGGAAAGGAACTTGTCCACAGTCTCCTCCTGGTCAATCTACTCAACAGCTTCCTGTAGGAAGAACACACTATTTCCTACATAACGGTTTCTTGGCATATAACATGCTAGGCCTGAGGTCACGTGGCCTGAGGGATTACTGTTGAGGGGCTATTATCAGACTCTCTCTCAGGCGACACCAATGCAACTCCACACGTTAGGCACCCTCAGCTCTCTAGTCATCAACTGAATCACCACGCAGGCAGGTCCTGCAATTCCTCCCTGACACTTGGCATCACAGCAGGCCTTCCCTTCGGATCTTTTTCTTGCTTATCTCCATTTTAAGTTTTACTGCTGATGTTTCCTGGGAATGTCTTCCAAATAACCTGCAGTAATCCTTGTGTTAGGTTCTTTGTCTAGAGACAGTCAAATGAAACATTACATCTTCTGCCAGAACATTCCACACTCCCCTTACCGCCCTTACTGAGATTTTGGGTCTTTAAGAGTCAAATTGCCTATGGGACTGTTCTATAGGCTTGGAGCATGGCCCTGGGGCAAAGTTACATACCAGTATATCTATGAATATCATTAGTAAAGATACATATTTTCTTTTATGATATTGTGACTATGGTCTGAATAGTCACAAGTAGAACACGTCTGGAGAAAGGGAAAACAAGATTTATCTTAGGAACTTCATGTTTGTCCTGTAAGGAATGGAACGTTACGCTGTGAGTCTCTGCTTCCGCAAGTACAGACAGAGCCATGGTTATACAGTGCATTGTGCAGGAGATATGCTGCTTGTGCGTATAGATTTGGTTTTAAGCATCCTCATTTCATGGTCCTGGAAATAGGAAAGCATTCTAATTGGTTAGTAGAGAGCAGTACAGCTGATTTCAGTATGTGGCTCGCTCTGATGCCGTCTCAGGACCGAGCTCTATGGAGGAACTCCTCTCAGTTTTTTTTTTAGAAATATTTATTTACTTTATTGCATATGAGTGCTTTATCTGCAGAAGAGGGCATCAGATTACATTATAGGTGGTTGTGAGCCACCATGTGGTTGCTGGGAATTGAACTCAGGCCCTCTGGAAGAACAGGTGGCGCTCTTAACTACTGAGCCATCTCTCCAGCCCATCCCCTCAGTTTTGAGAAGAGAAAGATGAACTTGGAATAAGGGCATGCACAGACCCTCAGGGTGGCTGGCTAGCAGGTGCTCCAATTCACTGGGCTGTGTGAGGTGCAACCCATTCATTTAAAAACCAGTCACCGGTTCACTTTCTCTCCCATACACCTTCAGCTTCTTTATAATTCTTCATGTAAGTTTGTCTTGTTTCCACATCAGGACTATGAGCTGTATTTTTCCAACCCTGTATTTTGTTCAGTTTTAAATATTAGGTACACTCACCGCTCACTAATTTCATAAGCGTTAGTGAGTGTTCGTAGTGTACCAGATACTGCCTGTAGGAGCGCTGGTGCCTATGCACTGCTGCAATCCTTTGTTACCTCTTGCCATATAAGGAAACACATGGCACATGGTTCCAGGAGTTTCTGGTCTAGTGACTAAGGTGAAAAAAGGGAAGACACTTGCTGACTGGTATGGTATGTGCTGTATAAGGAAGAGCACAGAATAGAAGAGTTTAAACGTAAGCCTGGCCTCAAGAAGTCAATGGGAATGGGAGCAGGATGGATATAGTTTCAGACCATGGTAGTGCAGAAGAGATGGCCGAGCAGTTCCCACCATGGGTAGCAGGAAACACTGAGAAGCATCCCTAAGTTAGTACATTCTATTTCTTTCTTCACCTCCTTTTTTGTCCATCAAGGACCCAAAACAGTAAGATGGAGGTGCCCACATTCTTCTCTCCTTCTAGACATACCTTCGTTGACACACCCCGACATGTGATTTCACAATTTCATCAGCATCTCTCCATTCAATCAAGTTTGGAAACCTAGGTTAACCACCATACATCAGCGTTCCCTTGGACTCTACCAGCAAGAAGGCCACTATAAACTTAAGGCTTCTGACTTGGACTTCAGGTCCATGAGCTTCAAACAGACTTATTTTCCATATTAAAGTTACCTAGTTTATTGTATTTTGTTACTATCAGTAGGAGTGTTCTAAGGCAGTAGTGCTGTTGACATCCAGGATTCAGACACCAGGACTTTGAAAGATGGAGGAAGGGCCTCTTTAGCAGAAGGCAAAACTTATGTCGTGGCTGGAGATGGGCATGGAGTGGGAAAGCTACTGGCTGGCAGCAGAGCTGGGATGAAGACTGGCTAAAGTAGAGAGGTGAGTCAGGTGTTGAAAAGCTCACTCCCATGCTCTACAATGCAGACTCTTTGGAAGGCAATCAGGAATGATACAAACATTTAAAAAATATTGCATTTGTTTACCTATAAATGTGCACATCTGAACTATGTGTGTGTGTGCACGTGTGCATGTGTGCGTGTGCGTGCGTGCGTGTGTGTGTGTGTGTGTGTGTGTGTGTGTGTGTGAAGGTAAGAGGACAACTTGCAACAGTTGGTTCTCTCACCATGTGGGTCCTGATGCTCAGACTTAAGTCAAGCTTTGTTGCAGTCCATTTTATTGAACCATGTCACTGGCCCCAAGCATTTTTGAGATATTGGTAATATAATAAAATAATATTTTTACTTTAGTTCCCTTGGTGGTTTTGAATGAGTTGAGTTGTGAAAGAAAGAAAAGAAAAAAGGAAGGAAGAAAGGAAGTCAGGAAAGAAGGAAGGGGCCATTTAGGAGGACAGAGAAGTTCTATAGAGCAAAGGTCATATGCAAATTGGGCCTAGATAAATGTATGCTAAGAAATGTGGAAAGTTGCACGTGGTGTTGCATTCCGGTAGTCACAGTACTGGGGAACAGGGGCAGCAGTCTTGCCACAAATTCAAAGGCAGCCTGGCCTACATAGCAAGTACCAGGCCAGGCGTCAGATGGGAGTGGGAGGTGAGAAAACCAGAAGCCACCACACCTTCCTTTCCCACCAACGGCTTCAACTTTATGTGTGATTCATCAGTACCCACTAACCACACTTTGTTAAAAAAAAAAAAATCATCTCCTGTTTACTTACTACCTGGAACCAATAACATGTTTCCAGGAACTGCATGCAGACCACGCCTATTTTCAGTTGTATAAAAGCTCCTGCTGACCAAGGCAGTCATCAGTCGGTGAGCTCCAGTTTAGAGGTGGTTTCCCTACTGCAATAGCGTGAGTAGTGCTCCTCTCTTCAGCTATCTGGTTTGGTTTTAGCAGGTGGTGCTGTAACTCAGGATATGGACCTTACCCTCAGGTTCTTGTGTCTTTCACCAGGTAATCAGGCTGCCGAGAGCTTGGAAGCTGTTTCTACCCCAAATCCCTGGCACAAACAGATCTGGATCCTTTGTCCTGGTAGGCTCTTTCTGTTGGCAACAGGTAAGAAATTGACGGTATATTTTTTGAATTTTCAGTTCAGTTTCAGTGATGACTTTTGTTTATTTTATGGTCATTTAATAATTTCTCCAAATGAATTAAGTGTTTATATTTTGTCTCTATTAGATGAAAAATGACAGAACATTGAATAAGTGACTCTTTTTGTATATATCTAATTTTTTCTAAGCATAAGTTGAAGAATTTTTAGCTGCTAGGAAAATGAGAATCTTGTGTATACCAATAAGTGAATATAATGTTTCTGTGTGTATGCTAGATTTGTGGCAAAATTGTGTATATATATATATATATATATGTGTGTGTGTGTGTGTGTATATATGTATCTGTAAGAATATACTATTTTTCTACTATCCATATGATTAAAATAGATCGTATTTATAGAAGATCTATTTTGATTGGCTTACAGTTAATTAATTAATTATTCATTCATTCATTTATTTGTACTTGCACATGTTCATGACACACATGAGTGTGGAGGTTAGAGAGAGGAATAACATTACAGGGAGTAATTCAGCAGCTTGGGACCATATTGGGTTACACATACTCCTTTCCCATAATGATTGGCTTGGTAGCGTAGTTCACTTAGCTGCATGCACTATGTACACATATCCTTCTCTGAAAATGCACAGAGAAACTCCAGAACCCCCTTAGCCCTCTCCTGAATTGGGCTACAGATACATCCTTCTCTGAACAATAGCATAGCCTTCTCTGCCTCTGACAGCAATCAAACTTAGACTGCTTCTATTCAAATATATTCTCAATATATCTGGTATGAAGAACAGAAGGGCCAATACAGCCTGAACTGGTTTTGGGCATATGTTCAGCAAGGTAAGCTGAGTCCTTCAAATAAACCCTTAGGAGGAAAACCATATTTGGTTTTATTTGCCTTTGCATAATTTTGCTTATATATGATTAAAGTCAGATGCATTATGGGAAAGGATATGTGCAGTAGGAGAATGGATATATGACCTAATCTACAATCAAAATAGAGAACCATCCAAAATATGTTAGTAACCAGCCCTACTTTCTGACTCTATTAAAAAAGACCTTGGGGGAACCTGGACTGACTACCTTTACTTATTGGGCACACTGATAAATCATCATTTTTTTTCTGAGACAGGGTTTCTCTGTGTAACCTTGGATGTCCTGGAACTCACTCTGTAGACCAGGCTGGCCTTAAACTTAACGAGACCAGCCTGTCTTTGCCTCCCCAAGTGCTGGGATTACAGGTGTGCATCACTGTGCCCTGCTCCCATGGTCAGTCTTAAGACTGTATCCCTGAAGCATTTGTAGCATTGCTTCACTAAGGATAAATTTATATTGTTTCATTTGCAAGTCTCTGTGAGCTCTGATTTTTATTTTTTCATTCTTTGTGTAAGAGGCCATGAATTCTGGGAATGTTTGACAACTCTGAACCCAACTGCAACCCTGACTAGTACTGAGATATTTGCTGAGCCGACCAGGAGGTGAGAAAATAAATTCTCTACTACATTATCGCTAGGCACGTTCATTGTTCCACTGTGGTTCTCCTTTGCTTTTGGACATCTATGACTGTAATGACAAGCTGAACTAATTAGTTCGGTTGGAAAGTTCAATTAGACTGTGCTCTCCCTCACTATCAAAACAGGTGGCTGTGGATGGACTTTCTCCACCATCTCCTTAGCCAGAGACAAAAAAAGATGACAAAAGTGGAAAGGGGAGAAGAAACCAGTGCTTTCCCCAAGCCAACAACAAGGTAAACTCTCTCTCCTCATAGAAATGCTATTTCTGCTCTCTGGCCCCAAAGGAAACCCTGGCAGCTTCTTAGAATTGATAAATATTTTTCCCCTCTCCATTTCAGTTTCTTCTGCTTTCCCTTTGATCTATACATTTGAAGTATTTCTTCCAGTTTTGCTATTCTTGAAATTCAAACTTAAGAACATACTTTTCATTACTGCTTGACTAGTCTATAGGCTTGCCTACAAAGGCTAGTGAATGCTTGAAAGGGAAGAAACACAAAAGGGGAAACTTTTATTTATTGAGGCAATATGCTCTTGTCTAGGAGGGAGGCACCTCTTTCTGCTACCCTTGCTTGATGGATTCTCCTGGCTTTAAACCATCTGTTGTCTGCTATCACCATTATGGATGATTTCAGGCCCCTTTTATGTGACTTAAAAATCTTGTGACTTCTTCAAACATCTCTTTACTCAACTTCGGGGGCCTCACAGTCCTTAAGTAATAGAGTCTCTGGATTAAAAGATTTAGAGACAGTGCCCTTTCTGTCTTGTGAGCTGGACCAATCCTCCTTCTTTAATTTGGGAAGAATCAGTCTTTACTTGGACCAAAATCATGAAACACCTTATTCCCTGTCCCTTTCAAATTGTTAAAGGTATGCATGAGAGGTCACGGTACTTTCTTAACTTATTTGGCCAGGTATATGGCCTGCTAGGATCCAATTACAACAACAACAACAACAACAACAACAACAACAGTTCCCAAATATAGATATAACTTCTCAAGCCTCACTGAGGCAGGAACTCAATACATGATCCAATTCCTTTCTCAAGAGGCTCATTGACAAGAGACTAGGTTCCTCAACTGGAGGATGGCCAAACAGTTATTCCTGCATCCAGGGGTACCATAGCTAATATTTACTGAAGAAGAAATGTATTTCTATGGTCAAGGATGTAAAAGAGGCATCAATATCCATCTAAAGCACTACGATGCTCAGATACCACAAGGAGTACCCTGGGAACTCACACACCCATCCCATCTTCCTTCTCAAGTGGATTCTCTCTTCAGGGATGCAGACTAGCAGATCTCCCTTTCCCCCCCTCTCTTTTCCACGGCAAGTTCTCATGGGAAACTCTTTTTGTTTTTACTATACTCTTATCCATTGGCAGAATTTTGGCCTAGATAATAATACATAGCTAACAATAATAGCTAGAATATAGAAAAATGTGACCCTGAAATGGCAACCTTAACTATAGCACCATTTTTCATCCTATGCCAATTAGAGTATCATGACAGAAGGCAGGGGAAATGATATGATATGCCTCATATCCATACTTTTATGGTACTATACCGTAATCACCCCTGTAAAGGAAATGTGAGGATAAATGAAGGAAATCTAGATGTAATGAAGGAGCCTCTATTTCCAGGTCCTTTCATCTCTTAGGGGTGATCAGCATACTGCTGTCTTTGCAGTAATTCCTAGTGCCTCCCCTGTGCCACAAGGAAAAATCCCCCAGTCACCCCTGCACCTTCTTATGCTCCTGTTGAGGTCCAGGAACCAGAACTTCTACTGGTCTTTAACATCCACAGGGAAATCCTATATAATGAAGGAGGAGGAGGAGGAGGAGGAGGAGGAGAAATAGAAGGAGGAGGAGAAGGAGGAGAAGGAGGAGGAGGAGAAGGAGGAGGAGGAGGAGGAGGAGGAGGAGGAGGAGGAGGAGGAGAAGAAGAAGAAAAAGAAGAAGAAGAAGAAGAAGAAGAAGAAGAAGAAGAAGAAGAAGAAGAAGAAGAAGAAGAAGAAGAAGAAGAAGAAGAAGAAATCTTTCTTTAGGGGAGAGAACTGGGCCTGTAGGAATTTCTACAGTGAAAGTGCCCCCTTTAGTGGCAGATATCCATCAACAAAGGAGCAAGTGAATCCTTATTCTGAAGATCCAGATAAATATGTCAGTGTGTTCCAGACTCTGACCCTGTCAGCTGATTTGTCCTGGGGGAAGAATATTTGCTCTTGCTGATTTTTGCACTACTATACAGAAAGAATGGCCCCTATCAGCAGGGAGGAAGGATGCAGTGATGTTTGCTAGGCATCCAAATAACAACTGATCCACATGATGTGGATTATAACAGTGAGAAAGAAATATAGATGGGATCAAAATTCCTGGATGAATGAAAAAGGACATAATTAATTCACTTATTTAAGAAAAAAATTAGAAAAGTCACCAAAAGGGAAATCTGGAAATTATGGTATTTTCTAGTAGACTCAAGGCTTTCTGCAAATATGCTAATACTGACTCAATAACTCAAGAAGGAAAAACCTTAATGGAGCAATATTTCATCACTCAGTCTGCCTTTGATACAAGAAAGGGGCTACAAAAATTACACATGAGACAGCAGATTCAGTAAATGAGCTAGTGGGCATGGCCTTCAGTGTCTATAGAATCAGAAGTTAAAGAAGGACAGAAAATTAATTTAAAGATAAAACACAACCCAAAATGATGACAGCCATAGTTGTGGGTGTCCTTGATGGAATATTCAAAGTTCAGACAAAGCCTGGAAACCGGGGAAAGACTTCAACAGACCTTCACTCTGCTCCTCTTGTGCCATCCAAGGACATAGGAAGAGACAATAGGCATCTATAACTCATGGCCCAAGAAAATATTTCATGAGGGAAGCTCAGAGACATCCTCATTGCTTCTACCAGAAAACATCATCATCACCACTGGCAAATCACAGACACCCTGGCTGTCATGAGTGAACAAATTCATCTTCTTTGGAATGCACTACAATATGGACCTATAGTTGCGACTGGAACAGAAGAGCAAAACAAAAGCCACAATCTCTCCAAATGGCAGAGATGCATTGCAAGGACCATGAACAAGATGGTGCTGAGACTTCAGACAGAAGTAGGTTTTGCTTACATGACAGTCTTCAGAGGCCCCAGTGAACACATTTATTGGACAGGTAGAGGCTTTTCCCATCAGAGCTGAGAGAGCTATGGAAATAACAAAGATTTTTCTAAATTTTCCCTTGGATACGTTTCATTCACAATAACTCAGAGATTATCTAAAGCATTAAATATCATGTGCATTCTTCTCAGATGCCATAGCTCTCCAGAAAAACCCAAAAGCCAACTGAACCTTAAAATGTGTGCCAGACAATGTTTGCCAAGAGACTTCAGAAAAATGGCTAGCCACGGCCTCATTGCCTTGATGAACACACAAAACACTCCAAGAATAAATACTGAAAAGGCCTCCTGTGAGATGCTTTTCAAGGAGCAGTTACTTCCTGGTTGCTGTAGATTTTTACGAGAATCGAGTTCGAATTGTCCAGAGGTGGCCTTCTGCGGTGGACGTCTGAGCTTAAATGGCTAGACAAGTGAAGAGGGGCAGCAGGCATGGAACAAGGAACAATGGGGAAAGGTCATGGTGGGCACAGTGGAAGGGCTTTACCTACCACCTGCTGGATGATCAACCCTCGGGCTTCCTGCAAGGACCTGTTGGGCCGATTCCCACCCAGGTACTTGAGCCAGTTTCATCCTGTAGGCAAAAAGGGAACTTAATAGTTGAATTCCAGGCTAAACGTGTGCACCAGGGCCTGGTACTTGCTGTTTCCTTATTTGTACAGCACCCCTTTTACGTTTCACTAATCCCTCTTGCTCATATCTTTCTGTTCTGAGAAGGGGCTATGAGCAGCCAGTGTCGGCACAGGGCTGGACCTCAGCAGAAGCTTATGTGCAAGGGAGAACGCAGGTGCAGTCCTTCTAGAACTCAACCAGCCGCTGGCAATCAGCCCAAGGGGAAGATCAGGGAACATCCTTAAGATGAGGGTCCAGTCCAGAATCAACCCCAAAAGCCAAGATACATACACGATGCCCTGAAATAAGGAAGAGAATCCCTAGGAAATGCCAGCAGCATTGTGTTTACCAGCTCGAGGTTAAAAGACTGATATGTAGGCTCTCAGTTGGATCCACTAGTTTGAGAATAATTTTCAGATTTTGTTGTATGTTTTCCAGGATTTCTAATAAAGGAAGCATCACTCCTGGAGTCAAGGGGAAGATCCCTTTTGTCTTGCAGTAAGTCTAAAACTCTTCTTTTGGAGGCCAGTGCCACAAGGGTTTTATTGGAGTATTGGAGCTTGAATTTGATCCTATGCACTCTCTTTCGTGGTCACTGTGGTTTTTTTTTGACAGTTGCTCAAGGTTGGGTTCAATATGGTATCCAGTTAGTGGGCCAGGGTTCATACCTCCAGGTGGGGCTCTGTAGGGCCACCCTCTGTGTGCCAAATCAGTACTAACTGGAAGGAAGACTGCAAGTAATTCTGGCTGGATTTGGTTATCTGACCTATGACAGTATCATGTATCTTTTTAGGATCCAGTGATAACTGAAATAACATTGCGCTTGTATTTGGCAAGGGGCAAACAGTTTTAGTAGATTTTTATAGGAATAGAATTGGTCCAGAGGTGGCCTTTCTGGGAAGAAAGATGTTACCTTTTGAGGTTGATTCAGGACTGGACCCTCATCTTAAGGATGTTCCCTGATCTTCCCCTTGGGCTGATTGCCAGCGGCTAGTTGAGTTCTAGAAGGACTGCACCTGCATTCTCCCTTGCACATAAGCTTCTGCTGAGGTCCAGTCCTGTGCCGACACTGGCTGCTCATAGCCCCTTCTCAGAACAGAAAGATATGAGCAAGAGGGATTAGTGAAACGTAAAAGGGGTGCTGTACAAATAAGGAAACAGCAAGTACCAGGCCCTGGTGCACACGTTTAGCCTGGAATTCAACTATTAAGTTCCCTTTTTGCCTACAGGATGAAACTGGCTCAAGTACCTGGGTGGGAATTGGCTCAACAGGTCCTTGCAGGAAGCCCGAGGGTTGATCATCCAGCAGGTGGTAGGTAAAGCCCTTCCACTGTGCCCGCCATGACCTTTCCCCATTGTTCCTTGTTCCATGTTCCTGCTGCCCCTCTTCACTTGTCTAGCCATTTAAGCTCAGACATCCGCTGCAGGAGGCCACCTCTGGACCAAATTGATCTCCATTCCTATAAAAATTTACTATAATTGCCCCTCACCAAATACAATCGCAACATTATTTCAGCTATCATTGGATCCTAAAAAGAAATTGATACTGTCAAAGGTCAGATAACCAAATCCAGCCAGAATTACTTGCAGTCTTCCTTCCAGTTGGCACTGATTTGGCACACAGAGGGTGGCCCTACAGAGCCCCACCTGGAGGTATGAACCCTGGCCCACTAACTGGATACCATATTGAACCCAACCTTGAGCAACTGTCAAAAAGAAACCACAGTGGCCACGAAAGAGAGTGCATAGGATCAAATTCAAGCTCCAATACTCCAATAAAACCCGTGTGGCACTGGCCTCCAAAAGAAGAGTTTTAGACTTACTGCAAGACAAAAGGGGTCTTCCCCTTGACTCCAGGAGTGATGCTTCCTTTATTAGAAATCCTGGAAAACATACAACAAAATCTGAAAATTAGTCTCAAACTAGTGGATCCAACTGAGAGCCTACATATCAGTCTTTTAACCTCGAGCTGGTAAACACAATGCTGCTGGCATTTCCTAGGGAGCAATCCTCTTCTCTCTGACTTTCTTCCTTATTTTGGGGCATCACTGGTTGAAACTTGGCTGACCATGGCCAGAGGAATATATCTGCTTGACCTTGGACTAACAGGCTGACTAGCTTTGAACATGCTTTCCAATGGGGGCCTCAGGAGACATAATAGTGTTAGGGACAGAATAGGAGAGACTTCCTGCCCTACTCAGCTCTACGGCCCCACTCAGCATGAAGCAGTTACAAGAAGACTGACCTTCTGCCTTCAGCTTCCCTAATAAATTAGGGGGAAAGTCTCTCAGAGGGAAGTTGAGGCAGGCAAGAACAGGGGATAAGTTAGTGGCCTGGGACTCTGTTTGGTTTTGTATTACACACCCATCTCATGTACTTGGTAGCCAAGCTCCCTCACCTGCATGAGGTGTGCATGCATCTTTTGCTCCTGAACAATGTGCAAAGCAACCCCAGGTGCTGTTAGTATCTAACCTACATTAGGCTGCAGGTACGCCCTCTCTGAACGAGATTATAACAATGTCAACCAAATTTAGACAGTTTCTATCTGAGTGTATTCCTAATGTATCTGGTATGAAGAATAGAAAGGCAAATTAGGCCCCAAACTGGTTTTGGATGCTTGCACAGAAAGACAAACTGTGTCCTTCAAGTGAACTTTTAGCAAGAATACCATACTTAGAGTCACTGCCTTTGCATAATTGGACTTACATATGGTTATAACCAGATGCATTATGGGGAGGGACATGTGCAGTTAAAAAAAAAAAAAAATATATATATATATATATATATATATATATATATATATATATATATATATATATATATATATAACCTACTTTATCCATCAAAATACAGAAACACAAGATAGTCTCCTTAGTATTCAGCCCTGCTTTCAGTTAGACTCTGGGACTACTCTCACTTTATTGGGTCTTTTGTCAGTCTTAACAGCATATCACTATTGAACCTATAGCATTACTTTTATCAGAATAAAATTACATTGTTTCATTTGCAAATCTGTGTGAGTCCTTATTTTCAGTTAGTTTCTGGAGTAGAGACCATGGAAGCAACCACAACCCTAATCAAGGTTAACAAGAGGAAAACTAGAAGGCGTCTCTTCTTTTCTTGCACCACGGTGGGCCCCAGAGATCAAATTCCACTTGTCAGGCATGGCGGCAAGTGCCTTTACAGGCTAAGCCATCTCATTGGCCTTAAATCATTCTTCTATAAAAGGAACATTCCAAAATTTCATAGAATTGAAAAAATTTAACTTCTAATTTCTGTATGCTAAAAAGTATCCTTGAAAATATACTATCAGAGTTAGGGTTATGGTTAGGGTTAAGGTTCCCTCAAAGGGGGGGGGGCGGGTTATATAGGTTGCTGTATGCTTGCCTGATCTACAAATGCTTATTCTCATCAGGAGGTGGTCATAAGTCATTATTGGTCTTATATAGAGAAAAAATTAGAGGAAAAACAGGAATGTCTCTCTTTGCCTTTATTTTGCATACGTAGGCAAGGAGATGGGAGCAAAAAAGAAAGAAAGAGAGATTTAGGAACATAGAGGGAGGATAGGACAAAAGCTAGATGATTAAACCTTCTCCTTAACTCAAGGCCTTAATTGCTACTTATAATGAAGGTTACGTCTAAGTCATTGCTATAGAATTTAATATATTGATACAAAACATGAGCATGTCAAATAACTGACAGATTTTAACACAAGAATATATATCCTAAGTCTAACAGACAGATATGACTCTATCGAGATATGAGGTAAATTAGTTGAAAAAGGTCTTCAAAAGCCTCAGAGACACACAGAACATGACATTTAAAGTTGTTCTCACAATCCTAAATTTTGTCGATAACAAGACAAGTTAACTCCTGAAACACCCAGCCGACCTCAAAGAAGATGATGAGCACCAAAGAGCCTCCTTATGGACATGGCTTCAAAGGTGGCAAAATAACCACTGGGCAAAATGTCCTCATTCTGCCACTAACAGAATCTGCCTAAATCCATTCTTCTACTGAGGGACACTTAGGCTGTTTCCATGTTCTGGCTATTATGAATAAGGCTGCTATGAACATAATTGAGCAAATTTTCTTGTTGTGTGCTGGACCATCTTCTGGGTATATTCCAAGAAGTGGAATAGCTGGGTCTTGAGGAAGCCCTATTCCCATTTTTCTGAGATAGCACCAGATAGATTTCCAAAGTGGCTGTACTAGTTTGCATTCCCACCAGCAATGAAGGAGTATTCCTCTCTCTCCACATCCTTGCTAGCACGTGGTGTTGCTTGAATTTTTGATCTTAGCCATTCTGATGGGTGTAAGACGGAATCTCAGAGTTGTTTTGATTTGCATTTCCCTGATGACTAAGTGTTTCTCAGCAGGCAGAGTCGATGGCCACACTCTGCCAAGTCAGGGTAAGCAAGTTCTCAATAGTTCCTGCCCTGCGAACAAGTCTGGCAGAAATATTAGGCCAGAAAGCTGAAGATGAGGCTCCAACGTTATAAAGTGTATTGGGTGACTGGTCAGGCATTAACTGCCTTAAGTCAATTTGTACATTTTGGAAACTTCTAACCCACACTGCTGATTCACTCAAGAATTTAAGTTTTATTCTTTCTCAAGTCTCTGAGGGGCATTGAAGATAAGATAATATAGTTCTATAACCAAGTTTAGCTGGTTAGGGGATAAGATCGTTTTAAATCAAGATAAAGAAGTTAAGCTATTAGAGTTGAGATAAGATAGATATTGAATCTCATTTGGAGATCTAGACCAAACAAGACAGGAAAAACACTTACTTCAAATGAGACGAATGCAGATGGCCAAGTCACTATGAATGTAACATATATAGAACTCAGTATTCTCATGATTGTCACATGGTTCTCCCTGCTGTATGTAGTTTGTTTTATACATGTGTGATAAAATAAAAGTATATATAAAAAAGAAAATATACTATCAGATGTCTTAAGACTTCAAGCTTACGCAATAAGTAAATTTTGTCAAATGCAACTAATTTAATATTGGTGATTTAATACAAACAGGTGTTTATCCTGAGTTATCAGTATTAAGAGTTAAAAATATAATGTGGTTTTTATGTACTTTGGCAGTTTCTGGCTCAATGTATATGGACCATCTTAATAAGTTATCATTTCAATTGCTGGTATTTCTCTGGTTACAAAGATATAAATTTATACTTATTCAAAACTGAACCAGTATTTGAAGAAAACAACCATATCTTAACAGTATGCTAGATGGAAGGCTCTTTCCTAGATGTTTGATAACTTTAAGATCTTACTCTGTTGCTCAATTGAATTAATTAATATTCACTAGGTATTTAAATGATATGAAACAACACATTAATTGTCTAGCATAATTTTTTATTTATATACCTTTGTCTTTCATTTGCATGTGATATCCAAGGTCTATATACTTGGGCACATTCATGAACATATTTATTTTTGACATCATGAGAATCTCACCTATAAATCATATTCATGGCTAAAAATGAGATACATTTTAATAAACTCTGTTAGTTATCTACAAAATAGTAATCTACAGAAGATAGATGATGATCGTCTACTCCCTAAGTAGGCAGGGTGCTGCACGCCTGTGCTTCCAGCACTGAGGAGGCTGGGCACAAGAATTAGCAGGTTGAGGTCAGCCTAGATAAGACAGCAAGCCAGTTCTACTCTCAGCATTAAGGAGAGAAACCTTTCTTTCCAGTGACCAGTGATGCAGGCAAGGTCTGATGGCTACACAAAGTTCCCAAAATATGATGGTTGAGTGCTCAGCTATGTTCAAAGCACTTAAGTCATCTCCTGCTGGGCTTTGGCGACATTGTGTCACAGGAAGAAAGATCGTGAGAGCCAGAAGTTAGAAAGAAGGGCTGTAAAACGCAATCTTGTGGACAATGTTGAATTAATTAATATTCACTAGGAACCCAGAGTGTATTTAAATTATATGAAACAACACAGCATTAATTGCTAAGCACAATTTTTTATTGCAGTCAGGAACTCCCCATGACTAAGAGTGACAGAGCTTGGTCTGCATGGGAATCAACCTTTCCACAGCTAGACAAAATGGAGGAGAGAATGAGGGAGCCCCCATCTCTCCCCGCTGATCGTTTTCTGTGGCTTGACTCGGGGCAAGAGGGAGTCAGTACTTGCCATTTGTATCCACTGGAGACTCCATCAGGCTCCAATGGGTAGTCTTAACTCAGTGCTCACACATATTATTTTGATTAAACCAATGGGATGATACAACAAACAAGATGTCATAAATCTTGCAAAGAGCCTAGTGGAGAGGACATGTGTGTGTGTGTGTGTGTGTGTGCGTGTGTGTGTGTGTGTGTGTGTGTGTGTGTTGGGGAGTCATCAAAGAACTAATTTATTTAAAAAATTAAAACAATCAAAAAAGATCTTATCTTGACCAAATTTCAAACTTCGGTCACCTTCTTTTGGGCCTTCTTTATAGTTGTATGGCCTTGCTATACTCAGCCAGTGTCAGCAATGATTCTAAAGAAAACAGTCAGGAACAGTCTCTCATTGTGATAAAGGACCGCTCTTGCTCTGTCTTGAGGCTTTATCAGCCTCCTCAATCCCGATATTTAGGTTTTTAATGTTTCTTTAGAAGACAACTTTTTTTCATTCATTGATTAACTTTACATCCTGATAGCATCCTCTCTCCTCTCCTTAGTTCCTCCATCTTCCTCCTCTCCCCCTTCCTCCTTTCCCTTCTGTTCAAAAAACGGGAGGCCTCCCATGGATATCAACCTGTCTTGGCACATCAAGTTGCAGTAGGGCCAGATGCATTCTCTCTTATGGAAGTTAGAAAAGGCAGTCCAGTTAGGGGAAAGGAATCCAAGGGCAGGCATCAGAGTCAGAGATAGCCCCTGCTCCCACTGTGAGGGGAACCACATGAAGACCCAGCTGCATAATTGTTATATACATGCAGAGGAGCTAGGTCCATCCCATGCATGCTCTCTGGTTGGTGGTTCAGGTTCTGTGAGCCCCTATGTGCCCAGATTAGTTTTTTTCTGTAGGTCTTCCTACAGTCCTTGACCTCCCTCACACCCCCAATCCTTCCTCTTCTTCTTCTGCATGACTCCCCAAGGTCCTAATGTTCAACCATGGGGTCTCTGCTTTAGCTCCCATTAGTGGCTGATAGTTATGCTAAGCTCCTGTTTACAAGTATAGTAGAATGTCATTATAGTGTCAGGAGTGGACTCCCTCTCATGGCAGGTCTCTCTCACTGGGCTAGTTATTGGCCACTCACCACTTCACTCCAACCCCTAATCCACCTACAAATTGCATGGCAAAGGCCATGTGGTGGGGCTGGTGCCCAATCCCTCCACCAGAAATCCTGCCTGCATACAGGAGACAGCCTTACAGGTTCCACTGCCAGGAGCCTTAGCTAGGGTCACCCTCATAGATTCCTGGGAGTTTCCACTGTCTTAGCTTTCTAAGTCTGCCCCAGAGATGACCTCTCCACATAGCCCAGTTCTGTCTCAGCAAACAACTTTTAAAGACAAGTAAACAAGAGTTCATCTTCACTGTAGATCAAATGACTCTCAGCATTTTTCTTCTTTCTTTTTTTTTTTTAATGGTAAAAAAATGAAACAATTTAGTTTATAATAATTTTGCTAAGTCTGGTTTCAGAATGCCAGGTGTGTGGACTGAGTATGGGGAGCTCTTCCTAAACCCTAAATCCTTACCGAGAAATTAGATGGCACAGTCTTACAAGCCCTTCCTTGTTACTTACATTCATCTTTTCCTCACAAATGGAAAACCACATATCAGTTAATCTCTTCTTCCTATACCCTACTTATAATAAAGCAAATCAGATGCCTGACCTTGTAGACAACCTTGACTGTTAGTAATTTTCTACTCAACTTCTAGACTGGGTAGAAAGGTAACTTCGTAGTGTTTGTTTGTTAGAAACAGCTAAACTAGCAGGAGTCTAGTGTTTTCTGTTCATTTGTAGCTGGACCTAAGGTGGTCCAAGGCACCTTGTCTAGATTGGAGGTCTCCATTGGGAAACCAACAGAAGAAGGGGAGAAAAATTGTAGGAGTCAGAGAGGGTGGAGGACACCAGGAGAACATGGCCAACTGAGTCAACTAAGCAGGGATGGTATGGGCTTACAGAGACTGAAGTGGCAAGCATAGGGTTGCAAGGGTCTGTACCAGTGTAGACATGTTATGGCTGCTAGTTTGGTTGGTTTTGTTGGACTCCTAACTGGTGGCAGCAGGTGTGTATCTGAGAAGAAGGAGCGGGGAGATAGGGTGTGGGAGAGAGGTGAGGGAGGGGGGAGGGGGAGGGGAGGAGGGAGAAGGGAGGAGAAGGGAGCATGAGGGTGAAACAGAGGAGAAGGGGAGAGAGCTGGGATCAGGCTGAACAGTGATTAAATTAAAAACAAAAAGACAAAAAACAGACAAATGAAACATAATTCTACTTCTATTTTACAAGAAAATAGGAAGTAAAATAGTCTTAGTGGCTGTAAGAAGTAACATCTGATGAGGCATTTTCTTCTTTCTTTTCTAACATTTTCTTGGCAATAGATTCTTCTCTCATACAATACACCTCAACCACAGCTTCCCTTTCCTCAGCATTTTTCTATCTACTGATCCTTCACTCTGCTCATTCTGTGCAAATCCTAAGCCCCTAAGCCGTGTGATTTTCATTGGAAGCTGGTCTCAGTTTACCTTCTGTTCTCCTTCCTCTAGGGCAGGAGCTCTAGTAAAACCTGCCTCTGCCTCGCTAGCTACCAAAGGCCCCGTTTGTAACTTTTCTCTAATCTGCCACCAGTGGTTTTCTGCACAATATATGCAATAAAGGCTATAATCAATGAATGTGGGTGAGGCAGGAAGAACCAGAGTGGCAGAGAGGAACACTGGGTTAAAAAGCATGAAGCATTTTTTCTTAAAGAAAATATTTTTTTACTTAAATAAAATGAATAACTTTTTCCAGAACACAAAATAACAAAGTATAAATGAGTTTATCTAACTTATCTATAAAATTTTAAATAAGTCTTTAGTATTTATTAGGCTGATGCAATATTATTATTTGTCTTTCTCTATTGAAATGACATTGTTTTTTAAGATTAGTCATCTTTTCTTTATAATATATTATAAAAAAACTTTATGAGTAATCATACTTAAAGTAAAGAAATGTTTAACTCCAGAAGTTAAATATTCCAATTCTTAACAGAATAATTTGTGGTTTTCTGTTTTCATTTTTCCATATCCTTGTTTATTAAGGAAACAAGATCTTCATTTAAAATATCTGGAGAGATCCTTAAGTGACTGATCATCCATATCTTCTTTAAATGTACTCTGTCCCCATTTAGGGATTAAACTAAGGTCTCTGCATATGGGATACACATCCTGCTGTTGAATTAATCCTTAATCCCTTAAACTCCTTTAATGCCATTTTGGTTAAATAGCAAATCAAGTTTTGTTTCTGAGCACCTCACTGTTGTCTTCAGATTACCTGATAACTTTATGTACTTTATATTCCCCAAACCAAATCCTAAATGAGATCTTTGGGCTTTGCCAAGGAAAGAAATGCACATCTGACGTTGAGGAAGAAAAATACTGTTAAAGCAGATTGCTGTAATAGGAAATCAACAATGTCTAATTCAAAGAGTTCTGGTAAGGAGAATGTAAAAGGAAATCTTGATAAGCAGCGGTCCCGGGGCAAATGACTAGGAAAGTGACAAGGGTACAGTAATAAAAATTGATGTGCACTTTTATGGGACAATGATGATGAGAATTTCAATTAGGTTATGGGAGAATGGAGTAGTCTTCAGTGTCAAGAGTTTTCGTTCACCCTAGGAGGATTGTTTGGCATGTTGACAAGATCAGTCAAGTGTCCTTTCAGTCAACACATACAAAGAAAAAGGAAAATATTAAGGAAAAACAATGTGTTAACTAATGAAGCAGAAGCTAAAAGTGAAGATGCCCAGTTCAAGGAAATCAAGGTGTGGTGGATGGACCTTTCTGACTGTGGGGCACTAGCATAGCGCCTTAAGGTTTCTGATGCTCTATAGTAGTTGGACAACCTTTCTTAGGGGGCTATTTATGACTTAGCATATCAATGGGGCTGTATTTAGTGGTAAGGACAGTGGCATATCCAAAAGAAAATAGTGCCCTGTCATAGCCTGCAAAAGCAATGATTCCTTGTAAATGAATAATAAGAAACTAAGGTTTATCTGCCAGAAAGGAGAAAACCCAGGACTACAACAAACATCTGTACAAAGAGGTGCAAATCTTACAGGAAAGAGAAAAGAGACAAAACAGAAGGTTAATTTAGAGATATAGAGATATTTAGAGAACTAATCAGATATTGAAAGAAATCGGGAGATCAGAAAACTTGGCTGAAGGTTGGCAATTTGTGCAAGATACTACAGAAAATTTGAGGAAAGTTTGGAATCCATAAAAGGTATAAGAACTGGGTCTATTTTGTAAGACACCCAAACAAACATGTCCACAGTGGAAGAAGAAACCAGGTTAATCACTGCTAAACATAGCTTGTATGTCCAACAGTTTATGAGCTTGCATAACTTACATATCCAAGCAACTTAAGAGATACAAAGTAGCTTGAACACAAGTGCACAGGACTAGACTCCAATAACCCAGAACACTGGGCCCTTGTCCCTCTGAAACAGGTATATCTTCCTAAATTCTATCCCACTTTTTGATCAGAGACAAGAATGCTTTTTCTTGGCCACTGAGTCAGGGATCTAGTTGACCTTGTTGTGTTTATCTTGGCTATCCACACAAGTATAATAAGAATGGCAATTTTAATGTGGATTTTCTTATATTTGCTCTGCTGGCTGATGCTGCAGAGAATCTCAAATGGCACTTCTCAATGCCTCTGTAGGTAAGAAGCCATCAAAGAGCTCATCACCAGAGGTGGCTCGAAGGCTACGCTGATATGGCATGGATTCTATTTTCCTCAGGACTCCAAAGAGATTCTGACTCCTGACCCTGATGGGAAGCCATTTCCTTCTTCACCTATAAGGCTGTAGACCCTGAAATCCAGGAACCTGGCAAGAATCCCCCAAATAGCCAACCATAGTTCATACTGGTGTATAGTCAAATCCTAAGAAATAAGAGTCATTCTCAAACATTCGGTTAAATTGCCTGTGTTTCCAGTGGTGTCTCGTTAACAAGGCCACGGCACACTTTTTTTGAGTCTATGCAAACAACCCTGCAGTCACGAAAATGAGAAGACTTAATACAAATTTCTGAAATTTGAAAGGGTGATTTAAGGAGGAAGAGAGAATTTTCATTTCTGTTTATAAGAGATGAATAAGGTCTATGCAAACATTTTGAGTGACAGATAGCTAGAGCAAAAGATTTTCCTTACACCCAGAAAACAGAGCATCAAAGCATTAACACCATTGCAAAGAAATTCAGCAGCCGCCATCAGTCAATCTGTGCTATGGCAATTATTCTTTATTCTATTGAATGAGCAGTCATGGACCCACCATATCCTTCCAGCTACAGAGTTATGGAAACCTCAACTCATACACTGATATGACTCCATGATTGTTTAAGAAGCGGCATCAGAGGGTTCTAGCTGAGAGGACCTGGCATGGTTCTTTTTCTGTGGGTATCTGAGATAGTTCTATTTTGTTGCTGATAAAGCCCTCTGCCCTGTAGCTATATGTTGGTGATGGTTGGGATTATAACGCAGTCAGCTATAGATGGCAGAGTTACAATGGCTGTGGTTACCATCACTTAGGAAGTTTGAAAATTAAAAGACCCAGTGACCCTTAACTACAAAACAATGCAACTGACAAGGAAACTTGATTATTTATCTGGCACTTTAAGTCAATTCAAAAGGTTTAGGCTAAATATACATTCATGAAAAGATTAATTCTATATTCAAAGAAGAGTGCATATGGCATCTAATTTATGAAATAGATAAGCATAATTTTAACAGAAAAAGATCTCAGATGTAATAGTCATGAGCCATCATATGTCATGAATATCAAGCATATATTTAGAATATACCAAGAATGTGCATATCAAACAAATATATTAAGCACATATGCATAAAGAAGAAATACCCAAATGAAATAAATCTATGCTTTCCTTGCTGACAGCTCAGAAGACTTCATTATATTTCTCAAACCACTATGTCAAATTACCCTTATCTAACGATTCACCTAAAATATGTGAACTTGAGTTTTTAAGATATTATATTGGTCATATAAAAACTTTAATTTCTTAATTTTTATAGGCTTTTATTTAGCTCAAAGCCAACTCAAAATGAGCATCTTTGAGGGATTTTAGAAATAAATGTAGTAATACCATCTGGATGTAAGAAAATATTACACAAACACAATTTTTATAGGAGCACACATACAAGCATGTATACATACATATAGAGACAGAGACACAAACGGCTGAACACCTTCCAGTTTTAAATTTTAGCTACAGTTGAGGCACAGTCACAGAAATATAAAGGCCATTTGTTTATAGAAAAGAATGGAGTCTCATTGCCTGCTTTTTTTTTTTTCATTTTTATAAAGATTACGGTTTTGGCAGGTGGGTAAGTTGAAGCAACCAGCTTAATATAAGGGCTGATGTTTTTTCACCATTATTGATGTAGTTCATCTTTGTGTTCTGTGAAGGTCGTGGGCTAAAGCAAGGAGGGATAGAGGAGAGATGGTGCCTGCCATCTGGTGTCTCTCAAGCCTGCTCTTGTAGATAAACATTTAGCTATTTTTCCTTAGTATTTTAGCCTTAGACTGTTGCTGTTGGTGTCCCTAAGCTCACGCAGAGCCACTAGTAAGGGCAGAGGGGCTTACAACACAAGAAAGCATAAGAAATTAGAGGACTGAATGAGGTCTGACAGAGGTGGGCAAAGGAGCAGAAGTTGAGAAGACTCAAGGACTTGAGTCAGGTAAGTAAAGACAGAAGGAGGTGGAAAGATTGGGGTTGGAGTAGTTGATGGGAATGTCCTATGATAAGAGAAACTGGGGAAGAAGCATGGCCTTTTGAGAAAAGCAATGTTTCTGAAAACTTCTTAAAGGGATGGAATTGTTTCCATCTATAACAAATAGGGAGGTGAGAAAAGGCTGCTTGGACAGGATCTCAGAGGTAAGAAATCAAGCAGCCCTTCACAGAATGAGACAGTTTGGGAATTTCCTAAGTTTTCTCAAGAGCATGCATCCCACAGTCTGGGGTGAGGGGTAATAGAGGACCATGCTGGAGGACTTGGACCTACGACTGAGGTGTTGGTTTCCTAGCAAGGATTTATGAAGTTTAATCATATTTTTAGAAACGTAGAAAGATTTACGGAAACAGTAGAAAAGGATGAAATTGAGGAAAAACTAAAGAGACTTGTAGAGCCACAAAAAATAGTCTAGACCATTGGGATATTGGAACTGGAAGGGTAGAGACTCACCACTGTGGACTTTTCTTTCCATGACAGGTTACAAAGAGTTCAATATGATGGCTTTATCACTGGGTGAGGAGAACAGGATGGAAGTCAACATTCTGTCCACATCATAGCATGTTGTAGAAAAACAACAATTGAGGGGCAGTCAGAATTCTACTCAAATCATGCTCTCATTACTGCTATAGAAAAACATCCAATCTGGACATGAACATGGAAACATTATGTTAAGAAGGCTATTGCAGGAGGAAGAAGAGGGGAGAGTTAGCACACAGAGAGTCTTAAAGCTTAAGTCACAAATGACTCATGGAAAGAATGGGTGAGCAAAGTTTTTTTTATGCAGACTATTGTTTGTCTAAAGAAGTAGGGAAGTGAGAGGTGGAGGTGAGAGTGCTCTTAAAGCCTAGAAAACATCATCTAATTCTTATAAGAAAGTAAGGGCAGGAAGCCTTGGTTTGTGGTTATGCCCACGCAGGAAGCAGCTTCACTTTAGCTGGGCAAACAACTTAAAGCATGGAAAAGGTACAGAGAAATAAGGGGTTGGCATCTAGTGGCCCCTGGCAAATCAAACGATCTTGTGTCAAGTACATTCTTTGATTAGCTTCCTTAACCCCTAAAACTACTGACATCTCCAAAAAGCCCCTGAAAAAAATGATGATTTTTTTTTTTCTCTTTTCACTGGAAAAGGGGTTAGAAATGGTGCTGGTTATTTGAAGTGCTACAACGAGACACATGGGAAATATCATCTAAGTCCAAAGAGGTGCACAGGCTTCCCTATGTCGCATTTATATTAATAAACATTAGTAATGTGAATATTTAAAAGTTTTTATTCTGCATGGGAAGGATGAAGACGATGATCAGCATTTCTACTGCTCATGACAGAGCCCTTTGCATCAGACTACTACTGCAGCTTTTTCTACTGTAAGACATCAGTGTAACGTTTGCAATTTTAGTTAATTTTGAACATAAATATAGTGGTAAGTTTTTCTTTTTACCTTGAACCATGTACATCTTAGGCTGGTTGTTTTCTGTTCAGGGTTAATGCCACTGATCTCTGAAGTCTTGATATTACACTGATGCTTCAAATCTGCTCCTGATACAGGAACCTGCTTATGTTGGAATCTTGATACATTTGTGGGGATTTTAGCGATACTATGTGTGTACAGGCAAGTAATATTTTAGAAGGTTTGTATTATATACAAAGTGCTTTCTCTGTGATGATTATATATATATTTTTTTTCATAAATTGGATACCATAAGCATCCTTCTTTGAAAATATTCTTTAAACATTGCATTTATAGATATAATGTATAAATCTTTATTTTGTAAGGCATTAGAACAACCAGGTGTGCCTTTCAGCTGCATAAAAAATGTTCAGGTCTCTCATTTCTGAAAAAGGTCAATATATGAATAATAGTTTCATCTTGTTGGGAGGATAGATACTTTTGGGTTTGTTTGTTTGTTTTACTCTGTTGCTCCTTATCACCCTTATGATGAACTGCAGGCCAGAGAATTACATCTTCAACAAGAAGTGGTGGGTCAGCTTGTCAGAGAAGGACATGTTCTATAGTCCAGGCTACACATTCTCAATGGTACAGCAATTTGAAATTATTTGTGGTGTTTTCCAACAGAAGAAACGTAAGAAGACCCACCTGCTACACCCATGTAAATAGACAGAAAATCCTAATGAGTTCAGCTGGATCTCTGATTGAGTGACCAAGAATAATCTTTCTTGGGGTTGTCTTTGATCAAAATGTGAGTAAGACTTTAGGAAGGCACACTGTGTTTCAGCAGAGACAATGGCCCAGTCCTCTGAGTTATCAGATTCTATTTCTGTGCATTTGCATGTGAACTAATTTGCACATGAACTAATTTGCACCTTTTGTAAACTGCATGTGATAGTTGGATACAGAAGCCCCCATGGTTCTCCCTTTCATTTTAGTAAACAAAGTCTTGTTTGCTGTCTCACTATATGCTCTCCATAGCTCTGTGGCACGTAATCCCACAATGATGCTATCCATCATCTGTGATATAGCCAGGAGACCATCACAAAAGTCAAGAAGATGAGAGGTTCATGCTTTTGGACCTCTAAAATTGAAAGGTTTGTATTTTTTTATATTATCAAGCATCCAATACTTTGTTAGAGTCAGAAAATGGATTAAGAGACAGACAATGGGCAGTCTACATATAATTCTAGTCACAACTCTTATAATAAGTAGTCTAAAGGCACATCTAGAACCTTTTCAAGCTGGATTCCAAATCCATCAGAACTCATCTAACTATTACCAGACTCCACAATTTTTGCCTCACTTTCAATTTAGGACCAAAAATGCACTTCTATTTAACTATATCCAATACTAGTGTTCTAGTTTCCTTTCTGTTATTGTGATAGATGCACTGACCAAAGGAAAGAACTTATTTGGCCTACACTTGCAGGTCATAGTCTATCACTGAGGGAAGTGAGGGATAGGACTCAAAGACAGAAACCAAGAGGAAGACTGCTTTCTGGCTTGTTCCATTGCTTATGCTTAGCTGGCTTTCTTACATTGTCCACAGCCATTTTCCAATTGACTGAGCCTTTGTGCATCAATTAACAATCAAAATAATCTCCCAAATACTACATTCTCACAGACCAATCTGATCTAAACAATTGCTCAAGCTAGATTTTCTTTCAGATGTCTGTAGGCTGATTGCTTCTAGTTGACTTGCCTCTAAATTTCTCTACTAACAATCTTAGTTAAGATTTATGTGAAAATCTTTCTTTTGTTACAGAGCTCTCACAATACTTTCATTATTGCAGCCTCTGAAAAGCTCACATGATGCATGCTGAATAAATCTTTTGTTCAACAATAACTAGATAGCATTTGTTCACCATTTAATGCCCTTTGCTTATTGACAGTTTCCTTGGAGAGTACACTAAGATGCCTTATAATACACATCTGCATGATGGTCCAAAGTCTATAAAATGTATCTTAGGACCCTGCTGAAAAATGGCCATAAAGAATATTTGAATGTTGTAGGCAAAGAATACCAACTTTTCTGTGATCTTAATATCTCTTGCAGATTGATCAAGTAAGACTCTGATTCCAAAGATATAAACTCACCAGGCCTTCCATATTCTGAAGAAGGCTTCTCAACACGCTTTACCTTTAGAATCTCAGTTACCAAGAGCTGTTTCATCAATTTGTAGGAGTGATGTGGACACACATTTAGGGTTTAAATTCAGTTCCATGAGCGCTATCACAAACGTGTTGCTTATGGTCACCTCATTCTTGATCGGATTTTAAAGCCTTAGCTGCCTGGACTCAGAAAAATAAATGAAGCTACATGCCTTGATATTTCTGCGTGACAAATTTTAGGCTCTCTGGCTAATTTCATGGTTTTTCATCAGACAGTAACTGGCTGAGTGCATATAACAGCTTTCATTCAACCCATTAACCTCAACACACTCTCCTCTCACAGCCCTGTTCAGCTCTGCAATCCACTGTGTCCTGTGCTCTCCTGAAATACCAACAGCAGTGTGACTGTCTTGCTTCAGTTAGGAACTTTATGTACCTCACTCACATGGCTTAGAAATCTCACTGAAAAACATGACCTCACATTGTGTTGATGGATCTGATCTCAAAACTGACCCCTGGGGTTATGAAGCAGGATCTATTGCCTATCACTTAAAATAGGTCAGTAGGACATAATCCTCTACTTGAACTAAAACTGGTTCAGGTGGAAGAATTCCTACACTTACAGTGTTTGCCAACCAGCCAAATATTAGGGAATGAATGCATGTGAAGAACAGATACGGTTTTGGAATAGCTTACTACTTTCACATTCTTCTAGGATGAGAAGATTTCTCACCTTGCCAAAAAGAAGAGACGATAACTTGAGAAATTTTAGATGCATTCCTACTGCCTTGAAGGAAGCCTGTTATAAAGCCTGAGACTCTTCTGCAGTAAGGGAGATTTGCTAAAGGGAGATTTGCTAAAGATAAAGCTGGAGCAGGATGGAGAGCCAAACACGCTGCTGGAATGAAGGTCATGACACAACACTGACTCTCGAAGGGTCAATCCTGGTGACACATTGAAAATCAGGAAAAATCTCCCCACTTTTATGCTTTGCTGACATAATCCCTGGCATTATTAGGATAGCTTTTTGTGCTTCCAGACCATTTCAAAAAAACAGTAATGAAATTTGTCCATAAATGGCAACCCTCACAGGATAGCTGTGATTATTCCCAAGAGACATGTCACCTGCTAACAATATGTTGCTGTAAAAACTATAAAAGTGGGACATTTTTGGACTCCAAATTCTCAACAGTACTTTGAAAGCCATCAGATGGATTTTATCCAGATTCCAACATCCATAGGATTTGAAAATGTATTACTGTACATTGGGGATCTGGCACATCAGTTTCTTTTTGAGAAAATACAGCTATTAGAGTTTCTGAAATTAGATGCTTGGTTTCATTTTTAAATTTAGAAATCCTATAGTTTTTTACCAAGTGATATGAACTTACTTAACAGAGACATCTATGAAAGACTTCTATAAAATATTACTCCTTATACAGAAAATAGTATTATATTTATCACCCACACTATTCTGGGTAGACTCATGACATCCTTTCACTAAGTTAGCAAAATTTGCAAAGACATTTGGGCTCAAATTGACAAACGTGCTCAGAGTAGCCCTACAGTTGTTCAATCTTCTCGCTCAAAAATTCATTGGTTATGCATTTTGAAACAGATATTGAAAGCTTAACTTTGAAAAGACATTATTGGAGAATTACATACATGTATACAATGTGTCTTGATCAAATCCATCCCATATTTCTTCCATCCAACTGCTATCATGCCTCTACCACTTTTCCCTCCCAGATTTGCAACAGATTTAGTCGTGCCAGAATGTGTATCGATGTGGTGTCATCTGTTGGAACATGGCCTGACATTTACCTCCTATGATACCCTGTATTATTGCATTATGCATGATAAAATATTGCAAAATACTTATGCTCATACCACTGTGGGTTAAGTCTACCTATTTATATTGTTTCTCTAAACTAGGTTTTCATGATCTTTAACAAGAATAGTTCATACATTGGAAGAGACTTGAGAACAACTGATCTTGATTTCATGGGAAGAGTCCCTACGAAGTACTGTTAACAATAAATCCAGTAGTAAAATTTCAGTAAGTGAATGTTTGAGGCAGTTGGTGAATTTTATCCAAATAGAAGAGTACCATAAACAGGACATTCTGCTAGAGGACCCTTGAGCCAATAGATATAGGTGATGTTAAATGTAAGTGCTGACTCAAGACTTTTGTAGCAACTCATAACTTTGAAAAGTGAGCAGTTTTATCCAAAAATTTTCTACCAAGGATCCTATGTTTAATTTTCTTTTTTGAAACCCTACTTGCTAATCATTCTTTTAATTTTCTGCAGACCTTTGGTCAGTCCTCCTCTCATCAAATAAGACCACAGGAATTATAATGGATAATGTTTCCACTGGAGCCCGAATGTAAGGTGACCTTCTACAAATTACCCTACGACTTAAGTAATTCTCTGTTTTGCCTGGAAGAAAAAATAATTATTCTAATATATTGACCAGGGATTATGTAATTTAAAATTTGAATTTAATAACTTTTAAAGCAATGGGCCATATATTTGCCATCTGGAAGAGATTAATTAGAGATACAAATATGCTATATAGCTAGGGAACATAATTCTACAGCAATGCTTCTTCACATCTGTGGCTTTCATCTACCAATCTCTTGAAATTCCCTAGGTTTGTGATTACCAGGATACAGTGCCTGGCTATTTGTTTCAATTATTTTTTTATTTTTTATTAGTTTATTCATATTACATCTCGATTGTTAGCCCTTCCTCTGTTTCCTCCCATTCTTCCCTCCCTCCCACTTCTCCCCTTCTCCCCTCCCCTATGTCTGTGATTGATGGAGACCTCCTCCCCCTATATATGCTCTTGGAATATCGAGTCTCTTCTTGGTAACTTGCTATTCTTCCTCTGAGTGCCGCCAGGCCTCCCCATCCAGGGGATGTGGTGAGAAAAGGGGCACCAGAGTTCGTGTGAGAGCCAGATCTCACTCTCCATTCAATGGTGGAGAGTATCATGTTCGTTGGCTAGGTCTTAGTAGGGGTTTGAAGTGTAATGCCTATATTCTCCTTGGCTGGTGCCTTGGTTTGAGGAAGACCTCAGGACCCAGATCTGCTTGTCTTAAAGTTTTTCTTGTAGGTGTCCAGGACCCTGTGGGTCCTACTATTTCCCTATTCTTCCATGCTACTCTCGCCTAAAGTCTCAATAGGATGTCCTCTCCTCTGACCCACTTTCTTGGTAAGTAAAGTTTTTCATGGTAAGTATCCCTTGGAAGCTGACTATTTATTTATCACTTCAGCATTTTTAAGATATCTATACATATTCAGAATTTTTTTTTGAGTGGTTGGCTGTTCACTTTGTTTTTTTTTTAATTTATTAATTTATTCTTGTTACATCTCAATGTTTATCCCATCCCTTGTATCCTCCCATTCCTCCCCCCTCCACTTTCCCATTATTCCCCTCCCCTATGACTGTTCCTGAGGGGGATCACCTCCCCCTATATATTCTCATAGGGTATCAAGTCTCTTCTTGGCTACCTGCTGTCCTTCCTCTGAGTGCCACCAGGTCTCCCCCTCCAGGGGACATGGTCAAATGTGAGGCACCAGAGTACATGAGAAAGTCATATCACACTCTCCACTCAACTGTGGAGAATATTCTGACCATTGGCTAGATCTGGGAAGGGGTTTAAAGTTTACCTCCTGTATTGTCCTTGGCTGGTGCCTTAGTTTGAGCGGGACCCCTGGGCCCAAATCTGCCTATCATATTGTTCTACTTGTAGGTTTCTAGGACCCTCTGTATCCTTTTATTTTGCTATTCTCCCATGCGTCTCTCATTTAGAGTCCCAATAGGATGCCTTCCCCTCTGTCCCAGTTTCCTGGTAAGTGAAGGCTTTCGTGGGACATGCCCCTTGGGCTAGTATGCAGATATAAGTGAGTATATACCATTTGATTGTTTCTGCTTCTGGGTTAACTCACTCATTATGATCATCTGTAGCCTTCCTATACACAAATGACAAGCTTGCAGAGGAAGAAATTAGGAAAACCACACCTTTCACATTAGCCACAAGCAATGTAAAATATCTAGGAGTTACCCTAACTAAGCAAGTGAAGGACTTGTATGAAAAAAATTTCAAAACTCTGAAGAAAGAGATTGAAGATGACCTGAGAAGATGGCATGATCTTCCTTGCTCATGGATTGGGAGAATTAACATAGTAAAAATGGCCATCCTACCAAAAGCAGTCTACAGATTTAATGCAATCCCTATCAAAATACCTACACAATTTTTTAAAGACATTGAAAGTTCAATTCTGAACTTCATATGGAAAAACAAAAAACCCAGAATTTTTTAAAAAAAAAGAAAGAAAAAGAAAAGAAAAGAAAGAAAGAAAGAAAGAAAGACCTTTGCTATCACCTCTCATCAGATGATTCATTTTGTAGGAGCAACTGTCATTAGAGGGACTATTTATTAGAGCTTGTTTTATATCATAAAGGAGATTTATGGGTGTCTTTCAGTTGTTCAGTCACAGCTGAATTCATTCATCTGTAACAGAAGGTGTACAGATGGTGTCGAACTATTCCTGTACTCTGTGTTCAAGAAAAACATCAATGAATAAGAAGTACACTCATCATTTCATGTTAAGAAAAGTATTGAAAACAAACAAACAGACTTCTTGTCCATTGTTTCTTCATGACTTTATGTAAATGATCTTGAACAACCATTTTTGTTTTTTAGTTTAACTATTTTACCCCATTTGTTTTGTGCATGTAAGAGTGTGTGTGTGTGTGTGTGTGTGTGTGTGTCTGTCTGTCTGTCTGTCTGTCTGTCTGTCTGTGTATCTGTGTGTCTGTGTCTGTGTGACTGTGTACTGTGGTACATGTGTGGCAGTTAGAGGACAACTTGTTAAGTGTGTGTGTGTGTGTGTGTGTGTGTGTCTGTCTGTCTGTCTGTCTGTGTATCTGTGTGTCTGTGTCTGTGTGACTGTGTACTGTGGTACATGTGTGGCAGTTAGAGGACAACTTGTTAAGTGTGTGTGTGTGTGTGTGTCTGTCTGTCTGTGTGTGTGTGTCTGTGTCTGTGTGACTGTGTACTGTGGTACATGTGTGGCAGTTAGAGGACAACTTGTAAGAGCCTGTTCTCGCCTTTCACTTTGTGATTTTCAGGAATCTGAAACTTTGGTTGTCAAGTGGAATAGTAATTTACTTGATGGTCTCCTTCACATTATTTAAAAACTTCCAAAGCAGTGAACTAAAAGAAACAATAAAAAGGCAGGAGTTATGAAATATAAACAAAAATACAAAAAAATTCAGTGAAACAAGGAATTGGTACCTTGAAAAGATAAGCTCTCTTGGTAAACTCTTTACCAAATTAGGCAAAGGGAAGAAGACACAAGTCAATAAAATTATATATGGAAAGCAAGATATTGCAAAGATTGTAAAATAAATTTAAAAAGCCATAAGGATATACTTTAAAAACTGGTATAACACTAAGTTGGAATTCTTGAAAGAAACAAATGAATTTGTAGCTGCATCTGACTCAAAATTAAACTGAGATAATAATTTGAACATAATTCAATTATTGTTGAACTATAGCAAGTAAGAAGATTGAAGCAAAGATGACAAAAGCAGCATCTGCCAACCAAAAAGTACAGCTCATATCCAGATGGATTCATTGCAGAATTCTACAGAGCTTTAAGCAAGTTACTATAACCAATGTTTCTTTAATTATGTAATAAATTTAAAATGGAAGAAATACTTCTGAAATTATTTTTAAAAGTCTGTATTACCCTAATACTAAAACCAGATAAAAATGCAGCAACTAAAAAATATAGATTTATATCCTCGTTGAACATAGTTTTAAGAATTCTTGTCAAACTACCTGTAAACCAAATACAGGAATATACCAAAAGGACTATTCACAGCATCATCAAGTTGCCTTTATCCCAGTGATGCAGGGATGCCTCATCATGCAAGTCAATCAATGTAATAAATCATACAAGAGGACTAAAAAAATAACATCAATGTCTTAAAATATTAGATGGAGTAAAGGTTTATAACAAAAGCCAACATCCACATATGATAAAAGTCCTGCAGAGAACAGGGCTGGAGGAAACATACCTTGACACATTAAAGACTGTATGTGACAAATTCATAGCCATTATAATACTAAATGTAGAAGACTTTGAAACAATTTGAAGTCAGAAATGAGAGAGGTTTTTCCATTCAACTCACTCTGATTCAATATAGTGCCAAAACAAAAACAAAAAACAAGGGAAGGAAATCGAGTATGAAGCTAAAGTATAACGGTCTTGACATAACGTGATTCTACGCATAAGAGACGCTAAAGATTGAATGCGGGGAAATTTTATGGATAATTGTATCTGATTTAATATTCAACGGTGCCAAAATCAGTGTGGCAAACCACTATACCGTGATTATATTCATAGATGATAAATGTACACGCCATGTTCTAGCAATAGAAAAAGTCTATGAGGGAGAGAGTGCAAAAGGTTAATGAGCATAGCCTTTGAGGTGATTATCTTACGCGAAGAGTGTGAGTTACTACAAAAGTGCTTTATACTCTCTGGGTGATAAGCTCACACCTGTGCTTCTAGTCTGCTGTCTGATGCGGTGACACACACCATTATCAATGCAACATATGGAGGAATGAGTTTACTTGATCTTACAGGTTACAGTCCATCCTTGAGGGAGGCCAAATCAGAAACTCAAGGAAGGTGATTAAAGTGGAAACTGGACTAGAGCTCTGCTTACTTACTGGCTTGCTCAGCTTGCTTTCTTGTCTAGCCCATGTCCACCTGCCTAGGAATGGTGCAGTCCAGAGTGGACTGAGCCCTCCTCCATAAATCATCAATCAAGACAGGGCCCCCACAGACCTGTGCACAGGCTAAAAGAATAGAAGAAAAAAAATTATTCAGTTGAGACTATTCTAAGGCGTGTCATCTTGATAACCAATATTATCCACTGTAAGTCTACTTCTTGTCTACTTGACATATAAACACATTACTGTTGAACCATAGCCTAAGTTTTCTTGTCCCACCCACTTTTCACTTTAATATCATAATATAAAAAACACAGTACTTTCAAAGATTCACTGTGTTTTAAAATTTCCATTATTTAAAAGGCCAAATTATCTTGAATAATATAAAGTCTCTTAACTATGAGCTCCTATAAAAATCAAAATCATTTTGTCTAACTTCTTATTCCAATCACACTTAAGTAAGACCAAAGTCCAGCAGTGTAGTTCAATGTTTGACAGCTTGGACTCACTCAAACTATTGTGGACTCCAAGGGCTTGGTCAGTCCAACTTTTCTGGCTCTGCAATCTGTAGACACACACACACACACACACACACACACACACATACACCTTGCCTTATTGGCTCAGGACAGCTGCACTCCACATCTGCCAGTATAACAGTGGAAATCCCATAGCTCTGACATCTCCAACGAGCTGGGTCTCATTGAAACTGAGGTTGAATCTTGTCCAGAGGCTTTGCCGTGTCTCTCTTTAGGGACTCTGACACTGCCAACTGTTGCTACCCTCTATGAACTCCCTTTAACCTCTTACGCCTTCAAAAACAGTACTGTGTGGAAGAGTCTTGTTTAAATTCAGCCTCCAGTTTGAGATGTAGCCTTAATTTCATATAGATCTCAGCTTTTATGTGTTGAGTGTAAAGAAATATTTTCTAGAAGATTTTGTCATAATGGTGGGAATCTCTTATTAACCACAGCCGAATCTTCAGTTGTAACTGCCCAGCATCCATTGTCTCAGTAAAGCAAATGGTTTACTTCCCCCCCCCCAGACTGGTTAATTCAAAATATTACACAAATTGTCCTAATAGAGTCGGCTTCCTTTTGAAACTTTACAGGCTTCTATCACAACTTGCTTATTTGACTGTTTAAAAGAGAAATCTGGAGAGAGGGAGGGAGTGGTAGAGAGAGAGAGAGAGAAAGAGAATAAAAGAGAAGCTGAAAGAACATATTATTGGACAGCAATGGGCCACTAAAAAAGTCAAGAAAAAAATTTAAAATTTCTAGAACACTATAAAAACAAAAACACGACTTATCAAAATTCATGGGTTACAAGGAAATACAGTCCTAAAAGTACACATCAAAAAAAATTGAGATTTCACAAATGAAAACATTAATGATGAATATTAAGGCTTTAGGCAAACAAGAACCAGTAGAAGAGGAGATATCATTAAAATTAGAACAGACATTAAAAACTACAAATTATTGTAAAGAAAAAACCCAGTGCAAAAAGAATCCATAATATGAAGAGTTGTTTCTTTGAAAAGATAAGCACAAGTAACAAACTTGTAGCAAAATTAACAAGAAAAGGAATGAGAAAGATATTCCAAATTAATAAAAAATTATAGCTAAAAAGGGGATGTTACAACAGCTACTAATGGAATTCAGAAATCATAAAGATATACTTTAATGATATATCTTTAAATCTTCCAGTAAACTGTAAATATATAAAAGAAATGTATACATTTCTTAGTGTGTATGACCTACCATAATTTAAAAATGTGAAATAAATATGTTAAAGAAATACATAGCTGTTCCTAAACAATCATAGGGGAGGGGAATAAGGAGGAAAATGGGAGGGAGAAAAGAATGGGAGGATACAAGGAATGGAATAACCATTGAAATGTAACAAGAATAAATTAATAAAAAATTTTTTAAAAAGAGATACATAGCTGATGATGGTGGGGAGACAGTAATAAAATGTTTCCTAACAAAAAATGCTCCTTTCCAGAGAATGATACAATTAGAAGAAATTATAGGGCAACCTCCATGAGGAACATGAGTGCAAAAGTTCTCAATAAAATACTGCTAAATGGAATCTAAGATCATATTTTAAAAGGTCATTCATTGTGTCCATTTTATAGATACACGCATGGCACAACATATGCACATCAACAAATGTCTAGCACATAGATTCAAATTAGAAATTACATGCTCCTCTTATTAGACAGAGAAAAAGCCTTTGACCAAAAAAAAAAAAAATCTTTAGTGGGAAAAGTGTTAGAGGACTAGGTTTGGGGAGAGTACATGTCAACATATTAAAGGCCATACTCAACAAACTTGTAACAAGTGAAGGGAAATTTAAAGCACTTTTACTAAGATCAGGAACTAGACAATGGAGTCTACTCTCTCACTCTATTCCATACGGTGCTTGAAGTTTCAGCTAGAGAAAAAAGCGAATGGGGAAAAAAAGATAAAAATAGGTAAAGAAACCAAAGTATCCCTGGATGAAGATAATATGGTTCTATACATGAAAGGTACTTAATATTCAACCAAATTTTCCCAGACCTGAGAAGTACTTTCATCAAAGTGGCAAGGTACAGAAATTTAACAAGAAAATCAGTAGCCTTCCTACATACCAATGACAAGGGTACAGAAAAAGAAATCAAGGAATCAATACTACCCATGTTAGCTACATACATAAAGAAATTAATGTTCTCTACAGTGAAAAATTTAAAACACTGAAGAAAGAAACTGAAGAAGTTGTTGGAAAATAGAAAGACCTTTTATGCTCATGTATTGGAAGATGCAATATTGTGAAAATGGTCATCCAACCCACAGCACTCTGCAGATTCAATGCAATTCCAATAGAAAATGCTAGGACCATTCTTCACAGATGAAGAACAGTCTTAAAATTTATATAAAAGTAGAAATATCAAAGATAACTAAAGCAATCCAGAACAAAAAGAATACTTATGGCCACATCAGATTTCAGGTTATATTACAAAGTCATAGTAATTAAAAAAGCATGACACTGGCACAAAATAACATACACACATAGGTCAAGGGAACAGAATAGAGTGTTTAGATATAAGTCCACAAAACTACACCTACCCGACGTTTTACCAAGAGGTCAAGAACATACATTGGGAAAAAGATATCAGTGTCAACAAACATGGGTGGTAGCATGCAGAAAAAAATAAAACAAGACTCCTCTCCTCTCGTTCAAAAGTCAAGTCCAGATAGATAAAATTCTCAACATAAGACCTGATCGTGTAAAATGACCAGATGAAAAAGTAGAAAGCATGTTTGAGTACATAAGTAGGCAGTAATTATCTGAGTAAGACTCGAGGGACACAGAAAACAAGACCAACAATCAGTAATGGCACCTCCTAATGTAAAATATTCTGTACACCAAAGGAAATTGCCAATCAAGCAAAGAGGCAGCTCACTGAATGGGAAATTTTTTTTTTTTTTTTTTTTTTTTTTTTTGCCACTTATACTTCTGACAAAGTATCAGTTCCTAGAACATACAAAGAACTCGGAAAACTAAACACCAAGAAAACAAATAATCTATTAGAAATGGGCTATACAACTAAACACACAGTTCTCAGAAGAAGAAGTGCAGGTGGCTGGAAAATACTTTAAAAAGTGTTCAACATCCTTAGCTACTAGAGAAATACAAATTAAAGCCACTATAAGCTCCCACCTCATCCTGCTCACGATGGCTGTCATATCATAAACCAGAAACCACAAGTGCTCATATGAATGCAGGGAAAGTGGCACACGTATTCGCTGCTGGTGGGAGTATAAACCAGGACAGTCATTTTGGAAAATAGCCTGGAGGTTTCTCAAAAATCTAAAAACAAAACTGCCACTGGAAGTATCTGTTCCATTCCTGGGTAGACACACTGAGGATTCCATACCCTACAACAGAGGTACCTGTACATCCCGGTTCACTGTTGTTTACTTATGAGCTGTAGGAAATGAAGGCTGCTGAGATGTCCAAGCACTGGAGGCTGAATAATGACGTGGCACATATGCAATGGGATGTTCCTGAGCTGCAAAGAAAACTGTATTTACGAAATTTGTACGTAAATGATTGAAATTGGGAAAATGATCCCAAGTGAGGTAACCGAGGCCCCACAGGACTAAAAATACATGCTCTGTCTTTTATGAGGATCCTAGCTTCAACTCTTGGGTATGGTGTGTCTAACACAGAGTCCCTGCATAAGTCAGGAAACGAACAAACAAACAAACAAACAAACAAACAAACAAGAAGGCGTGGTAATGGCTGAGAGGAACCACTTTGAGGAAGGCAGTAGAACCTAGACCAAAAGAAATGAGGAGAGAGAATATTATGGGCAGAAAGACTTATTCACGGAGGAGGTGGTGATACTGGGGAAATAAGGCTATAGAATGTGGGGAAGGATTAACCAGTAAAGGGGGTATAAAGAAACCATTTAAAAAGCAAGATGCCCAAGTATGCGATAGCGCCTTACCTGGTGTGTTGATGGGGAAGCAACTATAAATGGATTTAAGACACAAACCACAGGCAGCAGGGCAACTGATACATGCTTTTATAAGCCTGGCTAATAACACAGGTATAGAGAGGTAGGAGGCCCATGCAGGAATCATATTACTGGTGGTTAATTGGTCTGGATGCAAAGTGTCTTCTAAATACCTACACTTAGAGATAGCTACTCCCAGCTTTAAGCCTCTCATCACAATGAACAATGGTGAAGACAGAAACTCATGGCTGCCCATGATTCAAAAAATAAATGACAGATGTGGGCCCAACTCAAGACAACTACTGTAATCATTAACACACATGAGATGTAGTTACCTGCATTAGGCTCTATCAACAGTCAAGAAAGCAGAAGTGGCTGATGGGCCTCTACCACTGAACTATTGCCCGCTGGAAGAGGGCATCATCGCCTTTACTCTAGGATCCACTGCTGAGCCTACCAGGCTCCAACAGATAGCTCCAAAGTCATGGCTCTGTTTAATCTTGGTGAGTCACAAATTAAAGCAAGCCTATTTAATTATAGGAGAGAGCCTTTTGGGGGGGAAAGGATGGTGAATACACATAGCAGGGAGATAGGAAGTGAGAGCGGACAGTAGCCAAGACTCACATACATGAAACTATAACAAATTTGAAAATTTAGTGTAAAATCCATATTCTAACTTGTAAAAGTAAACTGTCTAGAGCAATGACTAAAAGTTTCCCTGTTATCCACTCTTCTACTGAGGGACACTTAGGCTGTTTCCATGTTCTGGCTATTATGAATAAGGCTGCTATGAACATGGTTGAGCAAATTTTCTTGTTGTGTGCTGGAGCATCTTCTGGGTATATTCCAAGGAGTGGAATAGCTGGGTCTTGAGGAAGCCCTATTCCCATTTTTCTGAGATAGCACCAGATAGATTTCCAAAGTGGCTGTACTAGTTTGCATTCCCACCAGCAATGAAGGAGTGTTCCTCTCTCCCCACATCCTCGCCAGCATGTGGTGTCGCTTGAATTTTTGATCTTAGCCATTCATAGGGGAGGGGAATAATGGGAAAATGGGGGGGGGGGAGGAATGGGAGGATACAAGGGATGGGATAAACATTGAGATGTAACAAGAATAAATTAATAAAAAAAATATAAAAAAAATAAAAGTTTCCCGGTTATTAAGCTCTTGAAGTGTGTGTTTTGTAACAAAGAAAGTACATTTTTAATTTTATCTTAATTAAAAGTTCAAACATCTTCCATCTATTCTGACTCTGATGCTTTGGTGAGATTATATTTTAGTTGAGCTATTGAAAACTTAGCATTCAAAATGAAATATGCTATTCCTATAAATACACACAGGCTCTTGGAAGAAGTATGAAAATATAAAATATTTCATTAATAATCTTTATATCTACTAGCCATAAAATAGAGACAAATAATGTATATCATTAAAACAAATGTCATCTGGTCTAACAATTAATTTTTCTGTGCCTGTTAGAAAACATAAAATTCCGTATGTGGCCCATATTTATTTGTATTTGACAGCACTATGGTAGGATGTTTTTAGTTCTCAAATAAAACCCAAAACCCAAATTTTGCATACTATACTGCCAAGAACCTCTCAGAAAGAAGAAATGCCCTTCTAGGGCTCCCTGATACTGGCCACTGACTCTTTCCAGTGTGTGGCCATACCCTAAAGTTGCTGGGTCCCTTCATACTACCGTTGAGTGGAGTAAGTGTGGGAAGTTAGAGGCACTTTCCTTGTGACAGTGTAATCCAGAGAGACAACACTTGTGAGTGATTAGAGGCCTTGGCTTGACTTGTCTGTTTAATCAGTCTTGAAAGGCATTTATTGCTTGCTTGACTAAAAGGCAATGGAAATTATTGCTTTAGGGAGTCTTTCACTGTCAGGTTGTTTTCAGAGCAGTGATCATTCCTCAGGGCCACCCACAGTATCTGCGTATATACCAATGAGTATAAAGGCAGGAAGGACAGGGGAAAGAATAAAACTGAAAAACACCAGAGCTCAAAGGCACCCAAGACTTTGAAATGGGGCTGAGACCCCTGCTTTTCCACAGAAGCTCTGAGCTTTCAAGGATGTGTAGAGATAGCAGAGGAAGCCATCTATAGAGTGATGTGCATATGTGTGTGCATGTCAGTGTACGTGCAATGCTTAACTAAATTTATCCTTCGAAATGAACGCCCACACCCATACACACACATGGTAAGTAAATGCATTTTGTTATCCAGCAAATGTTTGCCTAATACCCAACCAATATGATGGACTCTGTGTGGATGAAAGAAAAAGAGAAATCTATGAGCAGCACCCGGTGCCTGGGCTGAATGACTTGGTGCACTTACTGAGATTCAAGAAGCTGTTGTGGGTGAAATTTGTTTACATTACTTTTGGCTTAACTGAAAAAAAAAATGAAAAGAGATGTTGTGTGTATGCTGAATTAGAGAAACTCATGATACATTCTAATGGAGGTAGTATGGAAGGAAGCCTGTTGCCTTTCCAGAACAAAATATATAAAAAATCCTTTGCATAATATTGCATTTTTAAAAAAATGTTAATCTCCAACATGATTCTGAGGTATAGGCAAAGTTGACATCAACTGAAATAGTTTTTGGCATTGCTTATCGGTTCTAGAATGTGATTGGGCAAAGAAAAATTAGATATAGAAGAGAAAAAAGAGAAACAATGCATATCCATGTTCTCTTTAGTTTCTTGACTTTTTTTCTTTTTTCTTTTTTATTAATTTATTCTTGTTACATCTCAATGGTTATCCCATCCCTTGTATCCTCCCATTCTTCCCTCCCTCCCATTTTCCCATTATTCCCCTCCCCTATGACTGTTCCTGAGGGGGATTACCTCCTCCTGTATATGCTCATAGGGTATCAAGTCTCTTGGTAACCTGCTGTCCTTCCTCTGAGTGCCACCAGGTCTCCCCCTCCAGGGGACATGGTCAAATGTGAGGTACCAGAGTACGTGAGAAAGTCATATCCCACTCTCCACTCAACTGTTCTTGACTTTTTTGTGTGATCTATTGGTCAAGGGCTTTCTGTATGATGGAGATCCAGAGCCCTCATTATATGCTCTGAGTGATAGTCACGTGGTGCAGTACATTGCTTAAAAATAGCTGGTTAAACCATAGCATCACTGCTCCCTCACATAGACTTTGCACAAATTGCCCAGTCTCTCATAGACCACTTTCCTTAGCTAGAAAATGTGATTCATAAACCACTTACTGAAAAGATAAAACAAATGATTATCTTTGAAGTAATATGCTAGTCACATTTACATTGCTGCAATGAAATACTGAAAGCAGATAATTTCCTATGATTTTTTGTTCATAATTTTCAGAAGCTCAGAGACCAATATATGGACAGAGGAATTCACTTGTGTGGACTCCTGTACGGGTGGCAGTTGGTGACATGTCATGGCAGGAACACACTTAAAAGTAGCAAGAATATTTTGTGTGCAGCTGAAAGATTGGACTCCCATGATCTCCTTTAAGGGCAGGCTCCCAGAGACTTAGGGACCCCCACAAGCCCCACCTCCTAGGGATTCACTTCCTTCCAACACCCTCCTCCTGGGGACTGGGATTTAATGTGTAACCCTTTGAAAGATATTCAACTTTCTAACTTAAGCACAATGCTTCCCCCATAACTTCAATAAAATAACAACCATTGTGCTCTTTTTATTTATTGTGCCAATGCAGAGTTCTAGGGAAGCAAAAAAGTCACTTAGGAAAAGATATTTAGCTAACTTTACATGCTTGCCAAATTTCTCTATGGCTTCATGTGGACATATTTTCCTTACAAATATCTTCATATGCAGACAGAGTTAAATCATTCATTTTCCACTTTCAGGACCTGCAACATTGCCTTGAATTGTGGGATTGTCCCTGGGAGCTCCCCCCCTCCGCACTTTTAGTACCAAATCTTTATTTAAAGAAGAAGAAACTATGCCCTCTGTAAGACTAGATGACTTCATTTGCAGTAATTGTTTTATTCACTTGCAACCATTTTCATTATCCTAAAATTTTCCCTCAGACACATCATTCTGCCTGGAAGTCCCATTACCAGAAAGGCTGTTTGAGTACTTTGAGAAGAGGGGAGGTGGGTGGAGAAAAGAGACTGGCTATTTATTACATTATGTTTGTGTTGTGCTTTTTTCCTAATTACAATTTTAACATTTAGTGGGAGAGACTCATGAGGCCCAACACTTCCAGAAAGAACTATTGGAACTCAACATTTTCTGAGGGAAGGCTTGTCATTGTCTACACTCCTGCCAGCAACTCTCATCCAGCTGCCTGGACCACATAAGATGTGAAAGTATGAGAACTACTTCTTGAAAAGAAATGTTTCATGCAAAGAAGAAGGGAGGATAAGACAGGGAAGCAGTGGCAAAAATGACTAAAACTCACTATATGCATGTACGAAATTGTCAATAAAATAAAACAAAATTGAAAAGTAAAAACTTGCTGGTCTGGGCCTTTAATCCCAGCACTTGGGAGACAGAGGCAGGCTGATCTCTGAGTATTTGAGGCCAGCCTGTTCTACAAAGCAAGTCCAGGACAGGCAGGGCTAGGGCAACACAAAAAACCCGTGTCTTGAAAAACAAAAACAAGTAAAAACTTTAAAAATTAATATCCATGCAAAATGTTCAAAATTTAAATGCACAAAAGTTTGAATCCTTTAAAAAATCATTGGTGGTTTTTGGAGGCTCTGCATGTGTGCAGATATCTGTTCTGTCACTCTAAAATGCCTAGACTATATCACAAAGTCTGGTCTTGGTGGCTGCATGGCATCACCTCAGTCTTACAGAGAATTCACTGAACCCCAAGTGCAAAGCCTTTGCTGTGTCTCATTATAAACTTCTATTCATATTTATGTTGGGAGACAAGCATGGCATCATTTACATCTTCCTATAAAGTTTCCCACTTGTCTTACAGCAAGGAAATGATGCCTCCAAAGGACAGGTTAAATTTTCAAGGATAATTTAATACTGCTTATTATTACAAAAATACAGAACTCAGCAATACTCCAGCCACATGTGGTGGTGTCCACCTTTCATCCCAGCAATGTAGAGGCTGAGATAAGAGAAAAAATCAGGAATTCAAGGCCAATGTGGGCTACTCAAACCCCATCTTTACAAAAATAATTGTTCCTTGATAAATGTTAGTAAACACACAGGTCTATGTGAACAGCCTGCGTTTATGGGGAAAGAAGCTGCAAGGAGAATTCCAACATGGCTTTTTCCTCTTTCACAGCACTTTTCCCTCTTGATCCTTTTGTTAATTCCTAATATATAATATAATATAATATAATATAATATAATATAATATAATATATATGTATTTCCCACTGTCCTGACTTAATTCCTTCCTCCTCTATCCAACCTTTTAGCATTGTTTTCAAATGAACAATGCAGTTCTCAGTGAATGAAGAGGATTGTAAGCAATCTACATGTCAGGGTAGAGTTCCAAGCATCTTAGAGATCTTCTATAAGGCAGTTGCAAAGCTTCCTCACACCTTAACATGACCTAATAGAGATTGTTGCACAGTTTAGCCTGTGCTTGTATTTCTGATTCAGTGTTTGGAGGTGGGACCATGGAATCCCTGATTCTAATACTTTGCCAGGTGAGAATGGACAGTACTCTTAGAATTCTGATCAGTGATCCAGGTTCATGTTCTATTATTTCCAGGTAAATGAAGTCATTGAAATATCATAGTGACATATTAATCTGACACCATCATGTTCCCTTACAGCTGTGCACACACTGAGAAAAAGTGAAATCTACACTCAAGGTCAGGGACATTTGGTCAGTGTAGGCTCAAGCTCAGCAGAAAGCTCAGCGACTCTGGATTATCACTCCCGTGTTTGTGACTTTCAGGCTGAAATATAACAGATCAAGTAGGGTGGAAGGAGAACCAAGAATAGAGAGACCAACTAACAATAAAAAATAAAAAATAAAAACAGCATCTGGGATGGCCAGAAGAGTTTTCCTGGGTCATAAAAGAAGGGTCCATTCTGACAAGTCAAGATGACAGAGGAGGAATATTGAGGGTGAGAAAATTCATACAGCAAGACTGTGAGGAGAAAAATAAGTGGAATATTTTGGGATGAGGGGTCTGTCCATAGGATACAAATAATTAGACCTTAGTGCCTAGTGATGCTTAGTGAGAAACGAAGTCAGGAACTATCTGTAGACAAGACAAAGGGCCTTGAGGGCATGCTGAAGAGCCTACATTCCTTCATCCCCACAGTGAGAGATGCTGAGAGAAGTGTTTTAAGAATGAATGAAACAAAGTCCACTGACAATTTGGCATCACCTCGAGGAGAATGGATGGAGGATGGTGTGATTAGGTAGAAGACTGCATGTGTGACAGATGACCAGAGCCTACATCTCCCTGGGGCACCAGAAAGGTGTTAAGCATCCTTAAGTAAGTTAAAACTATTAGTTTCTTCTCATAAACACTCCCAATGTTCACTTTCTTGTTATCAAGCAAAGTGCTTGAATCCTCAATTGACAGTGTTTACACTGCTTCTGGCTGGTCTGGCTGCCAGGAGGTAGAGCATGGGACTCTTAATCCCAGAGTCCTGGGTTCAGGGCCCATGTTGGGTACCACTTGTTGTTAATTTAACAGTATGATCTAATAATGTCTATTATTAGGCCTACAATTCTTATTACTGCAGTATTTTCTAACTTGCTAGCAATCAATCAAGACACAGATACCTGTTATATTTTAAAATAGCCTTAGTTAATCTGGGGTAGGGCAGCTATTTACTCGCTAAACTACTTCCCATAGTGGGGCAGGTATGGGATCCCTGCCCCAATCCCATGCCATCTGCTTCTAATAATTTCTATCAAGCTACCTCCCATGCATAATCCCATATATTTGTTAATTTTCTTCATCTGTCCATGTGCTTCTCTTCTATCTAACCCTTGGCGGCCTTCTTCTCCTCTCTTCTCCTCCAGTCTCTTTTCCTCTGCTCTCTCTTCCTCCCAAGATTTTCTCTGTCTCCCCAAGGCCGGGAACCTTAGCCATGCCTATTCCATTTGCCCTGCCCAGGTGTGAAATCCTTTTATTAATTAGTATCAAAATACATCAGACCAACCCCAAACAATTCCCCTTCTCTGTCTAAATAAAAAGGCCATTCTTTTTTATATACAGGAAGAACAATTATGAAAAATAATAAGAACCAATAGGTAAGACTTACATACATAATGTCTAATCAAAAGATATTGCCTTGAGCAAAGGAGGAGTAAGCCTCCAGCAATCACATTTTGAACACACCACAGGTGCTTTGAGGAAACTGTACAATAATCACAGCTGACCACTGTGGCTTCTGAAGGTTCATCTTTAGTGTGTTATCTGGGAGACACCCGGCAGAATGGCAGTAGCATCAACAGCTGAACAGTTGGCACACTGAGCTGTCAAAGTGGCCAGGTGACTGCTTGACAGCTGCAGAAGACGCAGCGGCCATTTGAGAGAGTGGCCAGAGCAGAGACAAGAACGATGGAACAGGGAGGAGACAGGGTGGAGATCTAGGACTGAAGAGTAGTAGAAGGCTGTAGAAGAGAAATTGTAGGTCCCAGGGATTTGGGAAAGTTCTAGACGGCTGCCAAACCTTTAGTGCCATGAGTCTCAGACACGCCAAAGGTCTGGGAATTATATGAGTCAGGACTGAGTCATAACTGAGGACTTGTGACTCTGAGTCCTACATGGAGCTACAATGCTTGAAGAGCTGACTTCCCAACTCCCAAAGCAGACAGAAGAGTTATCATACCAGAAGCTGCCCCTGCTGCTGTTCCCACCATGCACTGCTGTCCATCACTGAGAACAAAAGGAACAAAAGACCAACACTTGAAGAGCTTTTCCTTGCCTACCCAAGACTTCCACCAGGTAAGACCAAAAGGATCCCAGGCAGTTGATTGGTAACCCAAAAATCTACCTAACTTAGGTAAAAATAAGGAGGAAGGAGGTGAGGTGAGCTCCGTTTGAGATTTATTAAGATAAATGAATCAAAAAAATTTTCAAATTTATCAGATGGGAACATAATACAGAAAGGAGAGAGGAGACAAAGATAGACAAAAGCTGACTGGTCAGTGAACCGTGTTTCACCCACTCGAATGCATGCTGCAATTACAAAGATAAATGATTTGGTACCTGAGCAGCTGGACCTTGGGGACTGCCAGAAAAACTTTGAGAAAACACACCAGCAATAACTCCTTTAGTTCAAACCAAACTGGTAAGTGAGCTGGCCCAGAGTGTAATAATTTCCCACATTGGAAAGTGTAGCCCTGGGTTCAGTTAGATGATTTCCTGTCAGGAAGAGAACCAAATAAACTAGCCATAGTCAGCACATTCCAGAGAAGACAAATGTCTCCCTGCAACAAGCGTATAGCTGGTAAACAGACCTGACATGTGGCCATCTATTGCTCATCCTGCACTGATAAGTCTAACTTCAGGGCCACCCATCAGTAGAGCGGCAAGAGCTCCTAATGAGCTCTTGGAAGAGAATATGGCTTCAAAGCGCATTACCTGCAGTTAAGCAGCAGCAAGGATGCTAATGTGAAAATTTGTGGGGAAAGTGTGTGAAGGAAGCCTGAGCCATTATAAAAGCTGGATATAACATCTATTAGAAAACAAAAATAGTTCACTCGATAAGTGTTTACCCTCAAGTTTATTAAAATACCGCATTGGATTTTGTCATTTTCCTTTTGCTTTGCCCTGCCAGACGGCTCAAGACTAGGCTAAGGATAGGCAATGGAGCTGTAAAAATGTATCCATAAGCAATTTTTCTGCTAAAGGGCACCACTGGACAAACTATAACATAGTCTCTGCAGCTATCCAACCATTAAGAGCTGCTGCCTTTCATGCCATTAAGAGCTGTTGACTTTCACATATTTATCAAACCCATACACTGACTTAATTATTCACTTCACAAACATTTTTGGTTCATCGTACATTTATTCAACGCTTACTTAGTTTTTTTTTTTTTTTTTTTCAACTTGACACAAACCGGAGTCACCTGGGAAGAGAAAACCTCAATTGACTTATCTCCAGCAGATTGGCCTGTGGGAATATCTGTGGGGGAATTTCCTTCATTACTGATTGATGTGTGAAAGCCCAGCCCACTGTGGGTGGTGCCACCTCTGAACAGGTGTTCTGGATTGTATTTAAGAGTAAGCTGAGCAAAGCCTTGGAGAGCAAGCCAATAAGCATCAGTTCACGATGGTCTTTGTTTCAGTCCTGGCATTGGGCTCCCACTTTACAATCCTAACCTAGCTTCCCCAGTGATGAACCCATAAGCCAAATAAAGCCTTTCTTGCACAAGTTGCTTTGGCTCAGGGTCTTATCACGGCAACAGACAGCATGTTAGGATAATTCTGTAAGTTAACTACGCATGCCGGCTAGTTTTATATCAACTTGACACAGAAGAAAGCCTTAGAACATGCCTCCCATAATATTGGGCTGTAGACAAGCCTGTAGGTCATTTTCTTAATTAGAGATGGATGTGCGAGCATCTAGGCCATTATAGGTCGGGCCACCTCTGGAGTGATGGCTCTGGATTCCACAAGAAAGCAGGCTGAGCAGGTGGTACAAGCCAGTTAGCAACACTCTTTTGTGGCTTCTGCCTCAGCTCCTGCCTCCAGGTTCCTGTTTAGGTTTTTTTGTTCACACTCCCTTCAGTGATGAATGGTGATGTGGAGACTTAAGCCAAAACGTCCTCTACAGGTTGCTTCTGGTCATGGTGCTTCATCATAAAAGTAGTAACCCCCAAGTAGACATCATTGAATATACTAGCATCACAGGACATTTGTAAGAATGGTGGTGGTATCACTTATAATTGCTTTGATTAACTATTGCTTTGAGCAAATGTCCCCAAAGCTCAATGACTCAAGTAGCTGTTATTATTATGTTCTGTATGACTGTTTGCCTGAGCAGCTGTCTTATGGTCTTTTGGGTAGGTGGGGGTAGTATCATTTGATGGTCCCAGATGAACCTTCTGGTATGGCTAAATATTAGTTCTGGTTAGCTGGAAGATGAATTGGATCACTCAACCATATGTGAATTTCTTCATGAGGCTTGGCCTTATTTTTGCATTGCTGGGTTCTAAGTGAAAGCATCATTATAACAAAATATTCTAAGAGACAAAGGAGGAAAATTTAAACCCTCTCCAAAGTGCTTAAATGGGGACAGCATCACTCTAAAACTTTTATTGACCAAGGGTATTATAGGATAGCCTGGAGTCAGAGAACTAAATGGATAGCCTTGCCTTTGGTGGAAAGATGATACAATTATAGGAAGAAAGGAAGTTGATGATCCTTTCAGATACAAGACATCGCAAAATCTACACCAGGAGAAGAGGCGTAGCACAAAACCATCCCAGAGACTGGCCTCCATTTCAGATCAGTGAAATACAAGGCAGTGGTAATAAGATCAATCTCATGGGCCAGTGTAATATAGATTAGAGGACATAGTCCAGGTGGGACTGGAAGCCCCGTGTAAGTGACAAATGGTCACTTGGTAAGTTCTGACTATCTTTTAAGATCAGTCTGATGACCCCAAGCTTCCCATCCACAGCCTTTGTTATAGTTTATATATATATTTTTTTGTCTCCCACCTCATGGGTACATAGGAATTTGGAGCAATTTCAGCACCAAGCGAACTTTGTATTTAGTCCTTATCTAGGGGGGCTGCTGGAACTGTGGCTTCCCTTCTAAACCTCCAGTGACCCATGTCCCTCATAAGAAGCTGATTTTGAATCCTTGCTTGACAGATATGTAACTTTAAGCACAATGTCATCTTTCTGTATTTTAGTTTTTAACCTGTAAAATTATTGGATGGTAGTAAGTCTCGCCTTAGAGTACTGCGAACGTTATGGGAGACGATATCCTTGCCAAGTGCTTGACACAATAGTTTAATGTATTTCATTAAAATTTTTTATTCATAAAATACATGGATTTGTTTATAATAAAAGTGCTTGCTAAGATGCCTCTCCAAGTGCCTGACATGGCAGTCTTCAAGTGAATTTCTTTTTTCAGAATTTGACGGATGTAACTTGACCAGTCTGTGCTCCAAGCTGTCATCACGGTCATGATGTTCGTGGTTTTCTACTTTTAAATATGTCGTTCATGACCCCATGTTCCACCAGGACATGGCTTCCAACTCCATCTATCTCCTGTTTTACCCCCACTCAGCAGGAACCCAAGCTACTTTCCCACAAGTTCTATCCTCTTTCATTTGTACAGACTGTATGTAAACTCTCATCTTGGCTCCAACTATTCCACTCTATGTCCTTTATTTATTATTGCACCATTTGTGCTCATCACCCATGCCCCAGCTCAGCATCATCCATCTGCTCTTCTGCCCTGACACTGATTGCTGCCTGTTTCCCCTGTGCTTCTCTGGAAGCCTCAACATAGCTATATAATGGTACTTACTATAAATAGCGCCCATCTCAGTCCATCTTTCTGTGCAGAGCTCCACCATGTTCTGGCTTCCATGGAGTATTTTATGTTGACCCATCACTTGGTAGTCACTTTATACACACAATTATCTGAGTAAACAAATACGGAAGTACAGGCACACTGGTCTCTGTCTTGTTTGAATAAAACACGACAGTTGGGCTTGAAGAATTGATAGAAAGAAAGTACTTTATGTGCACCATTTGTACTGGCTTGGTTAGTTAAATAAACACTTACTGGATGCCAAAGTGTATGCAAAGGACTGGGTATAGTTTGGAGTGGAGAGAAGGAAGCAGTGTCTCCCTCTCAACTGCAGGGTGAAGGTGTGGTGTTGTAAACAGGATGGATAGAATTGGGTTGCACGTTGCACAATAATGGCAGGATGTATGGTTCACTGAGGACCCCATGTCCATGGCCGTATTTGAGTATATAGTGAAATTCTGACTCAGACAAGACCAAAAAGAACAAAAGAGTCATGAAACTCGTTCTATTGTAATAGAGTACATACGTGTATGCACATAATTTTACCCCTGTTCTCTGAATTTTATAATTTAAGTAACTTTCTGAAATTAATGTAAATGAGCAGTGTGCTTGTATTAGTTTTCTGAGGTACCTGTCACAAGTTTTCACATACTGTATGGCTTTTAAAGAACAGAAATTAATCTTTCCCAGATCAGGAGGCCTGTTTGCAAGCTCAGTTTCTTTGTGTGCCACTAGAAAAAAACCAACCACCTGGTTCTTTTCTAGTTTCCAGCCGTTATTCACAATTCTTGGGTAGTGGACACATTGACTCAGTACAATTGTCTAGTTTTACCTTTATTGTAATATTATTCTGTCTTTACAGAGCATTTTTGAGTGTAAATGATTTAGCATTTCTGCTACAAATTGCATTGTGACAACAGGCAGAAGCTGGACTATCCCAGCCAAAGGAACATAGAGCCACATAACCCATCTCTGCTTAGTGCCTTGGGTCCTTCTGTTCCTCTAAGCTGCCAGAATTTAATAACAGCCTAGTCTTCAAAGGACAGAGTCTATTCTCATTAGCAACATGACTAATTAATCAGAACAGTTGTGTGGTTGATAAATCTGTAGCTAGCTTTGGGAACTTCAGCACAGGGGTCCAGGAAGCTCTTCTCAAAGGACAAACAGTGGCTAACAAAGCAGAGACTCAGTACCAGTGTTTCACCAAGTCAAGTATTTACTTAAAAGGTATGCTATTTACTTAACACTGAGGCCTTAATTTGTAAACATGAACGTTTAATAATCAGCATTTCACACGTTTCACAGCATGGTGTGTGGTGACAGGGACAGCCAACGAGGCATTTTATAAGACGTACTTTAGAAATAAAGAAATAAGGCAACTTACAGAAATACATTCTATTTAGGGGGAAATGATTTTCTTAAATTGCTCATGTTCTGTTCCTAGAATCTTTTCTTCTTGAGATAAGATCATTCCATGGAGCCAAAGATGACCTGAAATCTTGAACCTCCTGCCTCTATGTCCTAAGTGCTAGCACTACAGTCTTATGCCATCATGCCAGAGTTTGCTGCACTGGTAATCATACCTAGAGCCTCCTAGAAAAGGAATCTACAAGCTGAGCTGCAACCACAGCCTCATGTGCCAAGGACGTGAAGAAATAATATTCTGCCACCACTAACAACAACAGTAGTTCATTCTCTTAAATGAGAGAGGAATGCAGAAGTGGCCCTCTAGAATAAAATTTGTCATGTGTACTGTTTCCTAGGAAGGAAACAAGCTGCAAGAAGAAATCTCTTAAGAAGCAAGTGTCCAGCTAGTTTATTCTTTTAGGGGGCTCAGTGGTGGAGTGGGCAGTGGGTAGGGAAATCCCCTTATGAAAGAATGCAGGTGACCTAGTCTACTGTCATTTAATATTCTAAAGTTGGACTTTCTGTCAATCACACAAAGTAGTTTCTGTAAGCAAGATAAACCTTATCTAAGGAATGCTTTTAGCCGAGTGCACTTGCTATCTAGGAGGGTTTTACTTTTTTTTTTTTTTTTTTTAAGCAAAGATAACTGGAATTTATGGATCTGTGTGTAAAGCCACATAAGCTAAGAAATTTGCAAAGTGAAAAATGAAGACATTCAGATATTGAGATGACTAACTGCAAGCCTCACTGAGCAACAGCACCTGTTAGCCTGAGGGTTTAGTGACTACCTGGATTCTCATCAACATGAGCAAAGCCCAGTGGGGCTTAAAACTTGTCGTTCTTATGAGTTTCAGCAAGTACTGATAGTCTTGCTTCACAGCCCTGCTGTGGAGAACACTTATTCTATTTTAAATTCAGTTTATGATTTAGTGACTGTAGGTCTGTCTTATAACCTTAGAATGTCTATCCTCCCTCTTTCCTTTTTACAGTTTTCAAGAATAACTGTAGAATGTACTAGAAATGCAGTAGTCCGAGATAAGGAAGAAGCTGATAATAGCCCAAGTTCTAGTCCAGCTCCCCCTAGAATATGATGTTCTTCCATTACTCAATCCACTGAGTCATGGTCTAAAATATTCAACCCAAGGTGGTCTGCTTTCCAGCCTTCACAACCCCATTATGGTCATGAAGAGCCCATGCTCGCCCAAGGCTGCTTTCCTGAACCCTGGAGAAGGATGCTACTTACATTAAATTATGGCTTCCTGCAGCCTCACATCTCTTTTGGAATGTGCACAGGTGTATTTTCATAACAAAACTATAAGTTGTTGACCAACACATAGTGAAATTACATTGCAGAAATGAGAATTTAGGGCTTCATTTTGTTTTTCTTTCTCTGGCAGAAGATAAAGCTGCCTGCTGTAGACTCCAAAAGAGACACTGTTTACCTGCTGGAAAGCATACACAAATGCCATAGTCATCAATGTTTATTGGTGATATTTGTGGGTATTTTTCTCTTATTTAAGAGTATAGTCTATAACAGGCTGTGACTTCTCCTGTTTCAATAGCAAAATGACAAAAATAGTATATAAATAAGTAAAAAGTCCAGATTCGTAATTAGGATACACATGAGAGTCATTCCTTAGACAAGAAGCTGTGTCAAATCCATGGAAGGCATACATTATTAAATACATATTCATAGCTGAAAAGGCATAGGGAAATCTAATAGGTCAACTGAGGTGGGCTGCACAAGGTTTGTATTCCCAGATGTGACCTGCATTCAGGTAGGAAGCATCTCAGCTACAAACACCAAAGTGAGTCCTTGGTTCTACCAACAGGAATATCTCAGTGCCTGGCAATCTGGTTATACTCAAGTCTTCCCCACAGTCCAAGATCCCAGACCCTTGCATAAGGTGTGCGAGTTCGTGCTAGAAAAGTCAGTGTCCTTTCATGCTGCATCTCTGTCTTTGGGAGAGCACACTGTCAGTCCTTACCCAATGCTTAACTTCTCCGTGACAATAGCCATAGCACTATTGTCAGAGGTTATTTACAAGATGACATTGAATAGATACATCAGAGTCTGACAGAATATCTCACATTCTGAAAGAGACAATGCAACTTGGGGCCACTAACTGTCTGATAAAAGCTAACAGCAGAGGAAGAAAGCGGGGGTACTGCAGCCATGGAGGTTCAGCACTTGGGGTGGTATATATATATATATATGGTCAGCATTTGGGGTGATATATATAGATATATATATATTCAGCATCCAGCCTGGGAACCATAATAAATGAGAACATTTTGATAAGAGACTCAAGTTCCTAAGACTATCCTTGCTTGTGGTTGGAAAACGGGAGCAACTCTGTCCAAGGTCACAGGGACTATGTTCTCCCCAGGGAAAGTAGTGTTTCCCAAATGGGTCAAAATTGATTACATGTCTAAGAGATTTTGAGTTGGAAGAAAATGCATGCAAATAGATTTTCCTTTTCTTTACATGGGAATGAAAGACCATTTGTGAAGAGAGTTCCCAACCTCAAAATGTCATGTATAAATAATGCTTCTGAACAACCCAAAAATAAAATCCGTAGGCCAAAGAATAATTATGAAGATGCAGCAACTACTTTGCTCAACTGTATCATTTGCTGCTTTCTGGCCAAATCAGAAAACTCATTTATTGAGGTAGGGAGGGTAGGAAAACTAATCCTCTAATGTTTTATTAATTTTTACTAAAATGAAGCTAGTTCTGAAAACATAAAGTGTTTGTTAGAGCTCATTAGGGAAGATGCAGATTAAAAAAGAAAAACACAACAAACTTCTTTATCTTGAGGCTAGAGGGAAACAAAATCCCAAACTACAATCTTTAGGTTTTATAATTAAAATTCTGTTTGTTTGTGTGTGAATGTGTGTGTTGGTATTGGTATACATGTATGTGGGTGCATATGCATGGTGTGTGTGTGTGTGTGTGTGTGTGTGTGTGTGTGTGTGTGTGTGTGCATACAGCATGTGGAGGTCAAAGGTCAACTTTAAGTTTCATACACCTGAGCCATCCATCTTTGGTGCATGCATGCGTGTGTGTGTGTGTGTGTGTGCATGTGTGTGTGTGTTTATGTGTATGTTATATATGTGCACAGATGCACATATCATACAGAGCTTCATTCCTTGTCATTCCTCCCCTTATTTCCTTGTTCTAAGGCCTTTCACTGAACCCAAAGCTAGGTTGCCAGCCATCAATCCCAGAGATTCTCCTGTTCATTTCACTCATAGTACTAGGGTTGCTGGGACATTTGGCCATACTCAGCTTTTACACAGGCACTGGGAATTTGAACTCAGGTCCTTAGGCTTATGTCACAAATACACTTATACACTAAGCCATTTCTCCAGGCCTTCTTTGTATGACATTTTCTCACTGGGCTGGGATTCATTGAGCAGCCTAGAGACCAGCTTGTCTGTCTCCTGCCTACTGGCATTCCAAGTGTGTGCTTTCATACCTGGCTTTCTTATGAGGGTCTTGGAGATTGAACTAAAGTTCTCATCCTTGCACAGCAAGCACTTTGATGGATGACATATCTCTGTAGTCTTTTGGGGGATGTTTATTTAGTTTTCTCATTGACTTTCTCCCTCCATTTTTAGGGAAGTCTTTTTTATGTCCCCTAGACATGCCCAGACCCAAGACAACCTATTAGGAAACTCAGTGAGAGACCTGTATCAGAAAGCAAGGTGGAGAAGTGATTGGAGAAGACACCAGACCTTGACCTCAGGTAACGTCTCACCCATACATGGGTGTATTGAGTCCTGGGATCTCTGAATTTTGTAGGTATAAGACTTCTATCAACACCATATGAACAATTGGTTTGTTCTTGAGAGAATTCCTTCTAGAACTTCAGGTCTCAAACTCAGCCCTGGAGTCAGTCTTTATTCTCTCTTCCTATGTTGGTGTCATCTTTCTTAAAAAAGGCCGACAAGTTTCATGGAGAATGTGCAAGCTAATATTTTCTCTCCGCGGATTAAAATCATTTGTCCAAGCTCATAATCAGAGTGTGACAGGGAATAACCAAGAGCACTGAATTATGATAAGGAGAGAAAGACTTTGAGTGAAAAGAGCACTTACTATGTAGACATGTGCAGTTACCTTCTAAATGAGGCTGACAGCACCTTCCATTCTGGTATCAAAATAGAAGGCAATAAATTGCTGAAGAGCTCTCAGCAAAAGAAGGTCGCTGTGTGTCATGCTGATGGATGTGCTGACCTCTCTGTTTCACTTGCTCTCTAATTCTGTGGCTTTGAGAACTCATGCACTCGGCTGCCTCACTGAAAAGAGAGAAGTGTCTCTCATGACATTCCCAAAGTGAAGAATGCCGACCTTTCCAAGAGAAAAACACTTAGACACTTACTGACTAAAAGAAATGTGTGTGTGTGTGTGTGTGTGTGTGTGTGTACTGTGACTACAGTGTGTCAGCTTACATTTGAGCCTAAAGATCAAATGCTAAGTATTAGCACAGTGGTAGGAAATGCCTTTGGATATGTGTGAGTTCCAGATGTGTTTAATTAAAAGACATCTCCATTCTTATATCAGTGTAGAGAATCTCAAGTTCCATTGAAAGGATAGTCATTCAACTCTCGGTCTTGTAACATGGGTTTGCTGCAATATTCATTTCTAATTATGCTAAAATATTAATAATGTACTATATTTTTTTAATTTTAAAGGAAAAGGTATGTTTAACATCTATATTGTACATTGAACTTCTAAAAATATTCTTGATTCTGTACATGGAGCAATATGTTCTTTTCAGGAAGTACTGAAGTCTATATTATGTGCTGTTGGATCGTATCTGTGACAAAACTCAGTTTGAAGACATAAGAATTGCTCTAATCAATGTGGGACCATAGTTAGAGATGGTTGTGTGATTTTTTAGGAAATCATTTTACTTTTACTTAAGGTCTCATATTACTGCTTTGTAAACTGAGGACTCTTTCTTCTCAAACGTATGGTAAGTAGAACATTGGACTCCTAAAAGACGTCTACAAGTGCTAGTGGTATGAGCATGAGGGCTTGAACTCGACCTTGGTAGCATGTGTAGCTGTAGCGCACTGGCTGGCTGTTCAACCTGGCCAGCAAAACTGGTGAGCCCCAAGCTCAATGTGAGACCTCGTCTTAAAAAAGCAAGGTGAAGGAGTTTATTGAAGAAGACATCTGACCCTGCCCTCTGGCTTTAACATATTCATGTGTGTTCACATCAACACATCACCTCTCTCTCTCTCTCTCTCTCTCTCTCTCTCTCTCTCTTTCTCTTTCTCTCTCTCTCTCTCTCTCACCCTCCTTTCTCTATTTTATATGAAAATATTCAAAGAGACTTGCATTTGGCAACTGGCCGACTTTAATTACAGACATTATCATAGATTACCCAGGTACCCTCAGTGCAGCCATATGATTCTTAGAAGTGAAAGATGAGAGAGATACAGCGCTAGAAGAATAAGTCTATTCAACTGACTCTTGCTGACAGTGGAGAAAGCAAATACCTGTCAAAGGACGTGGGCATCCTGCAGAACCTGGAGGAGAAAGAACGGGTCATCTTTTAGAATGTCCACAAGGGGCAGATAGCTTTTCAACACCTCGACTTTGCAACCCAGTCTTCTCACTTTGACATCTGTCCTATAGGACTGTGAAATAAAATAATTATGTTGTTTAAAGCTATTGAGTTTGAGGTTGTTTTTGATAAAGTGTTGACTTTTGTGAAGTACCTCCTTTCCTCGATGAGAGTGTTACATGTTTTCCTATATAGCTGTACAATATGACAGACAGCATCGATGCCAAAGCTAAATGTTAAGCAGCCCTCGCATTCTTACAATCAATCTCACATTATCAGGTTAAAAAGACATGTTCAATTCTGGCTTCGATATTTTATTTGAAAACTTTATTAATAGCATTTATTGGTCTGCATAGCATTCACTAGCTTATGCATGTTGGTGTATGCATTATGTTTATGAGCATATGCTTCAGTAATTTGTTATCCACATATCAAATAATACAGTCTACTTCATTTAGACAAAGGTTAATTCTAGGTGTTTAAAGTTGCTAATGTTGGAAACGGTTGAAGCCAAGAACCTTGCTAATCTCATGTACTTGCTAAGCAGGAACATCAAGAGTTCAAAGCCAACCTAATCTATGTAGTAAGAATTCATCAGAAAAAAATCAAACAGAAAAAAGGATAAACTATTATGACCTTGGGAAGTAAGATGCATTGCAAACACAGCCTCGGCCAATCAGAATCAGTTTGCCGAAAAAGCCATAAAACTGGCAAGTAGTATTCTTTTGAAAAATTATTAGCACTTATAACTGGCAAAGAATTTGTATTCAAAATAAAAAACAGAAGTGCTTCTAGCTATAAGAAAAAGACAGTCTAAGGAAAACCATGAATAGGCAATGCACAGCAAAGCTGAACTTTCATGGCCAATAAACACATGAAAAGATACCCAACTCACCACTATCCCAGGAAGTAAAAATTGAATGCAAGAAAAGCACATTATACAGTGTGATGGCAAAGATAAGAAATTCTATTAAACCCACATGTTAGTACGGGTAAGAGTAGTGTTGGAAAGCCCACCTGTCTGTGGAGCGTCAGTTGCTGTAGTCACTTCAAGAATAGCTTTCCAATATCTAGTTAAGTTGGAGTGAGTGTAGTTAGAGGTGTGACTTAGTACTTGCTTCCAAGCAGAGACTTTGAACCCAGAGATGTATTTATGACAAGATTTGTAGAAGAATCTTCACAAATAAATTCTCATTTGTAGACTGGTCAGATTGGCTGTAATTTATTCAATATTACATATAAATAATTTAAATTAGGATCCATGTGTTAACACAGTAATAAAAAGGAACTGAAAATCAGTGAGGTATGCTTTTCATGAAGCTTAAAACAGGTAAAGCTCTACAGTAAACAATTTCAATGCATATTTAATTACACAAATAGTTTTTACATGTAGAAAAAGATAAACATTACATTTAATATATAAATAACTTTGATAGCCATGGAGAATCATTGTATTTCTTCACAGACTTTTAGTTGATAAGCCAGGGGAATGGCACATTAGGGATCTTGTTTTTGCTGGTTGCAAGCATCAGATATGTAACAGGATAATGCACAAAGTTAAGACATTAATATGCTGATTTACAGCTTCACATAGCGTTTTCAAACATTATGAATTAATATATTTCAGACATGGGATAATGGACAAAGTGAATCAAATGTACCAATTCCACTATCTTCTATTGTAGAAACAAATTATGACATATCTTTTGGCACTGATGATGAGAGAAATAGAAGTTAAGACGTTCTCCTTAATAATTAGCAGTTCCCATGCCTATAATTGGAAAAAGAAGATATATGGACCTTTTAAAACAGAAAGATAAAAGCAATTTAAAGTTTGTTTTTACGGAAAATGACATAAAGGAACAAGGAAGCACAAAAACAAGAAAGCATAAAAGAAAGTAATAGAAGAAATGCCAATACTAGCAGCCGAAATAGAAAATGTTTTAACTGAAACATCAATGATCTGATCTTCTTTGGCTTAAAAACTTCCTCTGGGGTTTACCTGCCACAGTCTCTAAGGATATCGCTATGAGTGTGGTGTGGTGTAATGGACTCAGCTCAAACAAACAAACAAACAAACAAACAAACAACCCCCCAAAACAAACCGAACCAAAAATCCAAACAAAACAAAACCAACCAAAGCAACAACAACAACAAACAAACAAAAAACCCAAAAGAAGTGCATTTCTGTTAGCTTTTCATTTTACATAAGTCTAATCTTTCTAATCTATTGGAGAACGTGTCAGGAGACTGAAATGTGTTAGGTATATATTACTGCTTTGATTTTTGGCTTTAGGTTGATTTGAACATAAGGCAAAAAATTCCCAAAACAATTAGAAATGAAAGAACATAAATGTAGTTAGTTATCAGTTTTTTAAACAACAGAGCCAGAGCTTTGAATGTGTGCTAATACTTTTAAATGGTAATGTTAGCACTATGAATTAATTTACATGACTCATCAAATGAAGTGTGGTGAAAGAACAGCTGTCAAGTGATGTTTTGACAGGCTGGGGGGCATGATGGTTAGGACTGTGGACTTCAGAGTTGGTCTAGGTTCAGTATCAGCCTTGGTTTTTACTCATTATTAACTTTGAATGAATGCCTTAATCTGAATCTCATTTTCCTAGGTGCATAAAAAAAAGGTCTCAGATATGCTACCCAAAATACCTAGATATTGATGTAATCGCTTAAATTCATACTACATTAAATATATATGACCTAGTATTTCTAAATATATACTCAGAGAATATAGTACAGAAGTTGGTAAGTAACATAAAAGACTTCTTATCAAATAACTTTATAAACTCATAAGTTCTGCTTTATTGGCTATTGTATTGTTTTGAGTTAATGGTTACCGTGAATTTTTCTGTTTAATGAATATGCCATGAGTTTATATGTAAATCTAGTTAAGTGAGTCTCCTGTTGAATTATGGCCTGACATAGAAAGTACATAGCAATTCTCCAACATTTCTACTAAATTGATAGTCTTTAGTAAAATCGTTAATGTTTACCAGTTTGTGTCCTGGAATCACGGCAATTCTTTAGATGCTAGTGCATCTGGTATGGCTTGAACTTCTGTCTATGTTGATAAGAGTGCTTTCTTCCCGCCTGGTCAGAATGTTCTGTCAATGCTGGGATTCTTGGGATAGCCAGCTGATACCGAGACCCTGCCCTCAGGGCCCCTTTGCAGCCATGTCAACTCAATGGAACATCCAGGTCTTCTTTTCTATTGACAGGCACCACTCTTAGATTCTATTCTTTAACGCTGCAGTCACTGCTGAGGGACATTGTTAGTAGTTCGTGTTCTTGATAATTACATGACTGGGTTCAAACAATCAACAGGCCAGGGCTTTAGAATTTCTGATAGCGCTGACAGTTTGGGTGCATGCTGCCTAATTGCAGAAAATTTTATTAGACTTCCTTGGCTCTTTGTGAAGATTTCCTAAGTTACTACATTAAAAAGTCAGAACACTGAACCATATCAAAGCAAACTCTCAGGGTTAATTGGAGTTATCAAATAAACAGAACTTCATTTTCAGGGTCAAAAGGCCACAGCTAATTTTCCATAGAATAAAATACCATAGGTGATAAATTCTTGATCATTATGAATTTCTTACTTAGATTTATCTTTCACTTCATGCTTACTGAATACTTCTAATTCAATCATTCATGTTGTATGTTTTGTGAGATTAAACAAACAAACAAACAAACAAATAAACCAAGGTGACACCTCTGGTTCTTAGTGTGTAAAATAACACATGTTAGGCATTTTCTGTGTTTTAACTGTGCATTATAATGGTGAGCCTTCCCTTTGTGGGTTGGGCATCACTACATTACTCATTATCATTTGTGTTCTAAGTTTTATCAAAGTCACCAATGTTTCATCCTTTAAAGTGCCAGCTAAATTATAAGCTCTGAGTAGAAAAACACATTCCTTAGTTGTTAATAATAATGAAAGTCAGTAAAGTTTAAAGCACAACATCCAACTTCAAAGTTCTTTATAAAATACATATAACTGTAAACAGGAAATACCTTCAAAATGACTTGAAATATTTGTCTTAGAAGCAATTTTATTTTACCAAATGAGCAAGAATACAAGTGAAAAAGTGTTGAATAGCTAAAAGGTCATTGTTCTATTTTTTCACACCTCTTCCATCATTGCCTCTGCCTTCTATATGACTGGTAAGAACTGGCTTCTGTGTTCCTCTTCACCTCTTGATTTGATCTTCTACTAAGGAAATTAATTGTTGTTGTTATTTTCCATTAAACTACCAGATTTCAGGAATCACAGTTATGCTAATCAAGTTGATACTGTCAAGTATTGGCATAAAGATAAATTACCACAGTGAGGAAGGGCAGAGGAGAGTCCAAAAGTTGATGGCCACATACATAATCAATACTCAACACGAACAGAGAACTTCATTGTAGGAGAGAAGTCTTTCCAATAACTGAAGTTAAAGAAATTGTCCATTCCTATTTTAAAACAAGCCTTCCAAGCTGAAGCCTTATCCGCAAGACAAGCCAGGTGTTTCTGGAGAAGATGGCCTGGTGGTTTGAGCCCTGGGACAAGCACACACTCCTCACAAGCCTTCAGTACAATTGGAAGAGTTGATGACAGTGAATCTTTTTTGTTACCAGTGAGAATGAGAAAACAAATCCATTTTTGTGGTTCTACAGTCTTTGGAAAGCCTTCTGTGCCAGAAGTCTGTAAAGCTAAGTGAAGCTAGCAAAAATTCCACATGTGCACAGAAAGAGAATACCCTAAGTAAATGCAGACTGACTTGTGACTTCCCCTTGCCCCATTTGATCTAAATGCAAACACGAGCAACAGGAAAGACAATACATTTCAACTTCAGCTGACTTCCATATACATATTCCAATTGGTGATTTCTTAGACTGGCTTATACACTATCCTCTAACTAGTGCAACAATGCTTGTTTGCATGCTGAAGAGCTGGCAGCTCAGTAGCTGCTCAGATCGTGCCTCAACCATCCTAATATGATCCTGTAGATTTAGAAGATCCTGTTTTTGTGTTTTCACATTAAAAAATTTTTAATATTAGAATTTGATTATATTTACCCCATTCCTTTCCCTGTTCCAAATCCTCCCATATGACTCTCCTTCAAATACATGGCCCCTTTCTCTTTCTAATTGCTATTGCATCCATATAAGTATATGCATGCACATATATATCTGTAAACATAACCTGTTCAGTAAGTATAATGTTCCCTGTTTGTATTTTCCCAGAGTTGACTGGACAACCAGTTGTATACCCTTCCCTGGGGAAGGCCACTTCTTCCATTCCCAGCTTTCTTCAGTTGCCTATAGTTCTTTGTGAAGGTTCTTAGAGAGCTGGTGCTTTTAAGTTTGAAGTGGAAGAGTAAAGATTATGGGTCTAATATTAGGCTGATATTATCACTGACAGCAGCAGCATCAAGAGAGAAAGAGAGGGAGGAGTCAGGGGTGGTGAAGGAAGAGGTGAAGAAAGAGGAAGAAGATGGAGTCTGAGAGAAGTCAAGGCAGCTTGGCAACATCGCTTTTGCCTTGCACCTGTTTGTACTTAAGAAAGCTACCTACTAGCAGGTACAGCTTACTCCCAGGGTAAGTCTTCCCTTATCAGTGATACTTTCTGAAAACCATCTCACAGTCATGCACAGAGGAATAGCTTTTAGGTAATTCCAGATCTCATGAGATAGTTTTACTTAGTCTCACATAAATCTTTCATCTCATTTATCTGTTATGTAGTATGTTGGTATGCTGTATTATTATAATAAAAGATATCCCCATATTTAAAATAATATTTTATCTATACAATGTGTGAGTTATCATAAATTCCAAGGTGTTTATCCTGACCTGAGCAGCTGGCTAAATGTATGGGTCTATGCTGGGAGTAAATACCTAGAAATATCTAGTTCTCCCTGCAGATCCTTCCCAGTGACTCCAAGAGTTCACTAGGTCCTCCAAGGAGACCTTTAAAACTAATAGCAGGATCTATGGAAACATCACTTACATCATGTGTCAGAGCCAAGGAGCCAAAGTGAAGAGTCTCAGTAAACTCACTTGCTTATTTATACTCCATGATGGTGTGGGCATGTCAAAACCCACCTTCTTATACACAGCAACCATGAGAGAAAAGCATTACTTGTGTCCCTATTCCATAGAAATGTTTCTGAAAACCATGAGGACTTGTACAGTATTTAGGACCCTGGGTATGCTTTAATATGGAACTTGCATACACTATCTTTCAGTTGAGACCCAGTGCAAAATACAAATGAGGAACACTTATTTAAAAGTCATTAAGAGTTTCTCTCTTCTACCATTCCATCCCACTCCTCACCAGTACCCCTACTAAGTACTACAGGAAAACAAATAAAAATCTCAGTATTATCAAGAATGGGTTACATCTTATTGAGTCACCGTAGAAGAGGACAAGGAAAGAATCTAAAAGTGAAAGACAATGGGTGACCACTATTGTGTCTTCTCTACATGGCAGGGCAGATGCACATATGAACTCAAAGTGGTTGTGACACGGTACACAGGACAGACAAAATTTCAGAATAAAGAAGGGAGGCAAGCCAAAGCTCCACCACTACATGAAGAGCAATTGGCAATTATAGTTGCTGGGAAAAGGAAAGTCCATCATTTTCTTTAAGAGCAGAGCTAAATCCTCTAGTAGAAGGTCACACATTCAAGAATCAGTAAACAGTACAGATTTGACTTAATGAGTATAAAATATAGGACAGCATTAACATGAGGCAATGTGCATAGTCATGTTACAACTTACTATACCATGTTTGATTGACATCCATGGGATGCCTGCCCTTTTCTGTAGGAAAATAGAGGAGGACTGGTTGTAGTGGAGAGGAGATGTGTTGGGGGAAAGACTAAAGGAGAGGAGAGAGGGGGAACTGTAGTTGGGATATAATATATGAGAGAGAAAAAGGAAAAAAGGACACAAAGATGCATGGGTAAAGGACCAAGAGTGGCTCTGTGAGGAGTGGAGAGTGAAGGAATATCATCAAAACTCTTCAACAAAAATTCTCAAAGAACAAATAAAGTCTCTTCAAACTGTTAAGAATTTTTCAATGATGACAGTAGATAATCAAGCCAGGAGTATTATCCTTCCAAGAGGAAGGATCTGTATTGGAACAGATAGTAAACCATAACCCTGACCCTGACTATTCTTTCAAGAAGGTTATTTCTGAGGGTAAAATCACCCTAAGTTTAAATATGCAGTAAAAGCAAATAAAAAAACCTGCTTTGAGAAAAACCACCTAATTCATGTCCCTTGTGATTCCAGTGGACCAAGTTGAGCACATTTTCAGCTTTTGAAAATAAGCTCTTTTTAAAAACCATATAAAAACAATTACCAAGAGAAAAAAAGCAGTAAAAATTGCAAAAAGAAGTTATACCCCATAGACATCAGATATTACCATATTAAGAGTAAAAGAAAAGGATTATTTTTAAGTGCCTAGGAAAGTAAAGAACCAGCTGAAAGCTGGAAAATGAAAGATGTAATTATTAAGGTATAATATTTGGTAGAAAAAATTTACCTCTGGGAAAAACAGAATATTGTCATGGTATACCGATTACTATGGGTAACAGCTATAAAACCTGACAAAATATTAAAGGTAGCTACCATATTCCGGCTTTAGAAGATGATGTAAAGGGGTCAGTCAATTCTACAACTTTGGAGTTTTATCTTGAGGTGGGCCTCAAGTAGCTCCTGCATATGTGGCTGGAGCACTAATAAAAAACATAATATTTCTTGAACATATTTCTGAGGTGTTGAGCAATAACTTCCCTAATGTGAGCTACCACTCTCTTAAAGAAGGCAGATTCAAAGGATAAACCCCAGACAGGTGTCATGTATCCAAATTCTGCAGTCTCTGCTCCTTGAATGACTCATGTATAGCAATGATGGCTACCAGTTTAACTATATAGGAACTCCATATATTAGGGTCCATCATTTGTTCAAACAAAAGTGATAGCTACACAGGTACCTCAAATAGATGTGTGAAAATTTGCACCATGAGATTTATGAAGAAAAAAAAAAAAGATCAGGGAAGAGTCATTTAGAGCTTAAAAATGGTTTGGTGTGAAAGTGTGGAATGGATTGACTTGATGTTTTAAAGATTGATGAAGGTAAGGGTGGGAGTTCCCAGATACAGAAGAGGACTAGCATGGCTCTTATGTCTCATCTATGTGAAGGGGAGAGAATTGGGCTTCCTATCTGCTTGCCTAGATGTAGTGCAGAAAAAAACAAGTGGAATTTGGAAACTGCCAGCCAATAAGATGGACTAAGACACTTTAAAAGTATTAGTAAGAGGAACAAACCCCTATTGGCTGAGGGGCATGTGTCTCACTAGAACCTTACAGAGGCTTGAAATGGTGAAATAAATCAATGAAAATTAAAAGTGCAAATGATGGAAGAGGAAGCTTAACATCTCTATGCTAATGGAATTGGGAGGAAAATAGGAATGTAGTAGGTGCAGTGAGCATTAATGCCAATAACATTAACATTAAAGCTCTGTTGATTCCTCATAGCAGCATTTGTATGGCATTTAGCAGATGCAATCACCACCTATTCAGAATGTTGATGAGAATATCTGACATGACCAGTGAGTTTGCTTTATTGCCACTTGAGTGTTATGCAAAACAAAAAGAAAGGAAAACATAAAATAACTCAAGTCCAACTTTATCTTACCTTTTGACATTTTGTAATTCTTCATTAGATAGAATTCACTTAACTACAGAATTTAAAAGGTAGCTTGGTTCATCCAAACATTTACTTTAATTGTTTCCGTGAAAAATGATTCAACTGTGGCTGGAAATACGTAACAGATTATTATATTCACATATTTAATTTTTCCTGCCATACATTTGATAATTTTGTACAATATTGATTTTAATGGATATTCAACTATGTAGATGAAAAATTGCTAGGTGATATTAAAAAATATTTGACAGACAGATGAACAGTCAGGCAGACAGATGCACATGTGAGTACAAACATGCACACACCCTCACTTACTGAATGAAAGTGGGCGAGATTAATCTCCTTTTACATCCCTAATCTCTATCTTGGTTTATGTTTTTGTCTCTATTTCTCTCTTTGTCTTCCTTCCCTACTTTTCTCTCTTTTTCTTTTTTTCTTTCTCATCTCTCGTTCTTCTCTTTTCCACATATACAAATTAAGCAGGTCATGAAAATTCCTCGATTTTAAATATTTTCACCAGGAAAATAAGAAGTATTGGAGATGATATGTTTATTAGCTCCATTTAGGCCTTTTATAATCAATATATATCTCAAAACTAATGTATGTATATTTTTTTTCAATAAAATTCAAATTGGAAAAGAAAGCAAAGAACTCAGGGCCTCTTTAAGTACCTAGTTTCTAAGATTCTCCACTGTATATCTCAGTTTTTCTGAATCAGTGAATAGTCATTAGCAGCCTTGGGTCTTCTTGCTCACCTTCTAAGCTTCAACCTTGTGAAGGTGCCTTTGAGTCAGTAGTATAGATCTCAGTTGTTCTGGTTTCTTAAATATTCTTTATTCTTTATACAAAACCAATGCCTTTACATTATATATATTTAAGAAATAAGCTGACAATGGAAACAACACTAATCCAGTAGTGAGGTCGATAAAATGAGGGGAAACCAATACCAAGGGAAGATATTGAAAAGATGATAGTAAAGAAAAATTTGACGTGGTTACCTATGAAATGCCCCTGATGAGAAGAAAGAGAAGATCTCCAAAGGAAGGAGAAATAGTATATGGTGTTATGACGAGGTTGGGGGAAATAGACCAAGAGGGTTAAATGGGGAGGTGGAAAGAAGATCACAGTAAAGGCGAGAATAAAGGAGGGATAACTAAAACTAATGACTTTTTGGAAAAGCCATATGGAACTTATTACTGTAGCAGCTTCCTAAAATGCAAGCATATAGGAAAATAATTTAAATTGAATCACCATATAGTGAGAGAGATAAATTCAGAACTTGACATTACATGTTACCAACTCCAACCTTCAGTGCCAGGAACCTAGGAAGCCCAAAAGGGTTTCATGAATTCCCGCAAAACACCACAGTTTATTCACAAGGCAATTTATTGCTCTCTACAGCCTGATGGTAAACTCCTGTGGCTAAGAACATCTCTTACTTATGTCATTTAACAAGAGGAAGTGGAGCTGGTTCCCAATTAGAAGCTTCATCCCTACTGACTGTTGTTCATGGTGCTGGAAGGTACTTGGCATGATACCGAAGGAGAATGATAGTCATCAAAATCACTCAACTCTAAACCCTGGGACCTAAAACAGCAACCTGCCTGCAAGAACGCCGGGACAATCATTTTACAATTATTATGGAAGTAACAAATGACTTTTAGATAGAATTTAAAGCCTATTCCATGACATGGAACCAATGACCCTGATAAGAACCTGAGACTACATAGGCCATGGCATAGGGACACCTACTATTATTATTTTGATGAAGGAACATAGCGATAAAAATACTTCTAATGACATTCTGTCATACCCAGAGACCAACAGATCACTCATCCCTCATCAGAGACGCTTCTTTTTGTAGTAGATGAGAATCAACAGAGAGATCTGCAACCAGAGTGACTTTGGAGCACTAAGTTCAACACGGGATGTTTTCATGAATCTTTCTCCATCAAGGCCCGGGGATCTATGAATAAGAGAAGGAAGGATTATAAGATCCAAAAGTGGTGGATGACTCCAAGGAAACAGTGTCTTCCAGATACAAAAGAAGTACTGCACTCATATACTCACAGAGACTGTGACATCCTACATAGAACCTTCACAGATTCAAGTCAGATGGGGCCCAAGTACTGAGAGATGCAAGTGGACACAGGGTCCTACCCCTAACCAAAAGGCTACTTGAAATTGATACCTATTGTCAAATGGAAAATTAGTTTTTTTCCAATTGACTCTCAGTGGGTATATTAACAATACCCCTGGGTAGTCTCTATGCCTGGGAGTAGCTAGCCAATACTAAATGAACTCCATGTTTATGAGAACTGAAGCAGGCACCATGGAGAATTCTGATTACTGGCTTGCCCCATGGATTGCTGAGTGTGCTTTCTTATACAACCCACGACCACTTCTCCTAGGTTGGTACTATACACAGTGGGCTGGGTCCTCTTATAACAATCATTAATCAAGAAAACATTCTACAGACTTGCCTATAGGTCAATCTTATGAAGACATTTTCTCAATTATAAATCCTCTTCCCAAATAATTCTAGCTTGTGTCAATTTGACATAAAATGAACTGACACAGATTCCAAAGTTTTGTAGTCATTATTTGTGTTTGTCTTTTAAATATTTTTAAAAAATGATGCAGGCTGAGGATGAGTCTGGGAGTGGTTGAGTTCGAGAAACTTCTCAGGGACACAAGTGGAAATATTAAACTAACAGGTATAAAGGAGAGGGAGTTCATGTTATGGTAAAAGATGGTCTTAAATGGAAAGTGATAGCTCATTAAAATAGTAGGTGTAAAGGCATCATCTTGTGACAAAGAGTATGTATAATCATTTGGAAGAAGTCTGTAAGTTGGATCTGGGGCACACTGACATCTAGAGTGTGGGATAGGAACATAAACTCAATGAAAGTGTTCTAAGAAAGAAAACAGAAACTGTTAGTAGAAAAAGTAAAGCCAATGTCTACATTGAGAGCAGGGATATAATTAAAGACTTTGTATTTTACTTTCTAGAGGTAGAACTGTAGGCACAGTACTCCTGATGAAGAGAAAGTTCATGGTCCAGTGAGAGGCAGAGAAGGACTTTCATCACCATGCAAGGTTCTTGAGGTCATTGAGGTCTTGAGGCCTTTGAGCACATTTACTGTTGTTAAGTAAAAAACACTACTTAATGGCTGTGTTCAATTATGATGCATATTTCATTTTGTTGGTTATTCTTCATTCTTCACACTAGTTTGTTTTCATGAGCACTCAGGAAATGTGATAAATTTTTAATAGACATTTTATTGTTGAGAAAGTTGAGGTTCAGTGGGTGAAACAGTTATACCAAAGTTACTCCACTAATTACAGTTCTGTGACTAAGTTTGCTCAGAAACAATTGTTCAAGCATTTAAAATCCACAATGCTTTTCTTCATAAAGGGAAATCTTATACATCAAATTATGCATACAACAGACAATGTATGCCAGGAAAATATTATCATTATTTGCATATTCTATTTAACTATCCATGGATTTGTCAGTCTACCCAAGAGTTCATGAAACAAGTTTGTGACACCTTCTATGTGTGTCCAACACCATGCCACAAGGCCAGATATAGATGAAAGAGCAAGGTCATGGATAAGAAGTATTTGCACACCTTTACTTGTAACACAACACTGCTACTTAATTATATATCTTGATTAATTTTTAGTGTCTACATGGATAACTGTTTTCACATTTAATCATTGAGTTTTCACTTTTCCAGAGTAAGTAGTACCAGCATCTGGAGAGAGGCTGTCATTTTATTTTCTCATTTGAAACTACACAGTATAGGTTAATATGATTCTAGATCTTGAATACCGTCAATCCAAAATTTTTGTTTATTTCTTGGAAACTAAAGTCTAGAAAAGTGAAAAATGACTTGACCAAGCCACAGAGATAATACATATCACTGACCTTGAATGCTCCATTGCTTGAGGAAACATTTCTAATAATCTTGGCTTTGAGCTAAGATTAATTCTTATTTACCAGATGTTGCTAAGATGTTTATTTTAGAAATTTTATGATTTTTGCACCTGAGAATTAATTTTAACTAAGTAGATGACATTATTGGCATGGGTGAAATGTCATCACCTAAATTCTAAAATCAGGCCTAGAACTGAAATTTTGTTGTAGAATACAGTTGCCTGATGCACTCTATTTGAGTTCTTATTTATATATCTTCATATGTAGGAGAGGAAGAAACAAGTCTGCAGAGCAACATCTGTTTTCCTGCATTATGCCTGAGCATGAAATGCTTTCTTTCCAATATTATACAAATATTATTAATCACATTAGTATTATTTTAGACATTTTTCTATCGCTATGAAGAGACACAATGATTAAGGCAGATGTTACAAGAGCAAACATTTAACTGGGGGCTTGCTTGTAAGCTTTAAAGGTTCATCTCTTTAGAGAGTATGGCTGCATGCAGACAAGCATGACGCTAGAGAAGTGGCTGAGAGCTACCACGTAATCTGCAAAGAGAGAGCACCCAGGCTTGGCAGGGGCTTTGGAATCCCAAAGCCCATCCCCAGTGACCTTCTTCCTTCACCAAGGGCACACCCACTCCAACAAGGCTACACCTCCTAATGCTTCTATTCTTTTCAGATAGTGTTACTCCCTGGTGACAAAGCATTAAAATATGAGAGCCTGTGGTGCTACTCTAACTCAAACCACCGCAAATACTGCTAGTCATATGTTTAGAGGCTTACTATAGCAATTTTAAGTGTCTTAATTAAACAGCTAAAGTTAATTCTTATTGGACAATATCTAATATAGATCTGTGTCTCTTTCCAAGGTATAAATTTTTCTTATTATGTCTCAGAATTGAAACCAGGCTCCTATAAGCTGTTCTATTGAATGACACTAAATTATGAATCAGTTGTGGCCTGGATCATGCTTTCCAGCATCTTTAGGTCTGCCATGATCTTTTAATACTTTCCAGGGTGATGGATGCATACTATCAACAGTAGCACATTTCTACATGGAAGAGCTCTTGTTACTTTGGCTCCCACTTCATTGGTCAAACTAAGGCACAAAACCATACCCAGAACGTTAAGGAATTGGAAGCAGAATCTAGTCAAGTTAGGCCCATTTAGAAGAGAGGGAGAGTTTTCAAAAACAATAATTGATTAAAACTGCTTTTTCATATCCTACGTTATAGAAAACTTAGCAATTCAAAACATAAAAGCAAAATCAAAGTCACTTACCTAGCTTATGACAAGCTAGGCTCTTGCCGACTACTAAGCACTGTACAAGGGGCCTTTCAGGTGTTATTTTATATATGGTAGGTTCTACAATTGTCTAAAATATTGGTTTATTGATGTCATTTTATAAGTCAACAAATTGATGTTCAATAAATTATCTAAGGTGATAATAACTAGCTTACCAATGAGTCTTTTTGCCTATGAGGCCGCAACCATACACAAAGAACTATAGAAACTATGGAAAACTGAGAGCAGGAGAAATAATGTTTCCTTAGGGAAGGGCACATCAATAAATGGTTATCCATTGCTCAATGGTCAGTCCTGAAAACATGCATACAAGTAACATTATACAGAATGAGCAGGTTATAAATATATTTTATATAATTTATAATCTAATATAACATGTTACATATGTTATATTAGATTATATATGTTATATTAGATTATACATTACATAATATTAATTATATATTATAAATATATAGTAGTTAATGAAAAAAGAGGCCATGAATCTGAAAGTAAGCAAGGATGAGTATCAGAGAAGGTTAGAGGAAAGAAAGTAAAAGGAAAATAATGTAATTATAGTATAATCTCAAAAATAAAAATGTAGAAAGCAAAAATAATACCATAGAAAACCTCAACCCATACACACACACACACACAAAAAAACAAAACACCAAAATCTCAGTAATTTCTATAAGTTCAAATTTTAAAACTTAAACCTATTAGAAAAAAAATAGTTTAACAGTAGTAGAGGAAAAAAGTATAGTAAAATTTGTACCTGAAAGTTTGTCTTGTTTTAAATAACCCTCTGAAGTGACAGAGAATGCTCGCACTACTCTGTTTTCAGGGTTTTATACCTTTTATTGTTGTTGTTCTTTGAGTTTTAAAAAAATAAGTCTTCTACTGTCCTTACACACGGCTCCCATTGTTACCTTAAATTGTTATTTATATAGGAACCATATTGCCCTTTATCCTGTTTTCCCATCAATAATGAATGAAGTACTCGGCACACAGAAACTACTTCACAAAATTACTGTTTTAGGGATTTCCTTTGCAGCCTTGAGGAAACAGCCATAGAGAAAGTACATTGAAAGAATATTAAAATGACTGATTTGACACATTTGAGATTCTCCTTTCGTTTTTGTAGTATTTCCTAGAATTGTAAGTCCTCTTTCTCAGCATGATGTTTATTATTTAATCATAAGAAAAACACAGAGAAGGAAGAGTTGAGAAAATTCTTACCTAAGAAACACTCAGCTAGTGCACATGGTACCTAATTTTCAGCATGATGGACGTGACGGCATCAGGTTGTGCTAATATTTACACTGGTGTCAGGCCTGTTAGACAATCTGGCATAAATATCATGTCACATTGACATTTTTCAAGTAAGAGTCAGCAGTCTAAATTTTTTGGTAGGCACTACCCAAAATTCCACAAAACTTGAATTCTTGGAAAGTCTTCAAGGAAAATGTGAATAGAAATGACAATTTCCGTGAAGGTCACAGTCTAAGAATGATGCAGTGTCTGTAAAATGTTGACAACCTACTTTTCTTGTGGCAGGCCTTATAGGATTCCTAGCACATGCCTAATTGTGTTCTTCAGAATGGTGCTTGCTTTGGGACATTTCAAAGTATTTTGTAATTTCAATGGATGTGTTTCTGCCTCAAAACAGTTGTTTCCTCACCCGGGTTTATATAGATCACAGAAAACTGTGGGGTATATGGACTATGCAACCAGGAAAACTGACATGGAGTGAGATTAAGACATGTCCAAACTCTGAAAATCTGTCTTGAGACTGGCAGAAGTAAAGATTGCTCCCACCCTGTTCTGTACCTGTGTGCCCTGCCACAGGTAGTCTTGTGATACCTACCCTCGCAATTCTTGAAGTAGTCATAACCTAGCACCTGGAATTCCTCTCCGTGCAAATGAAGCATTCCCAGCACCTCAGCCCCAGCCAATGGTGTTCACTCACCCCAAACCCCTACCCACTTCTGCAAGGTTTACATAGCCTTTATTCACCCCAATAAAGAACTGTATCGATGGGAGAGCTGTGCTGCTTAAAGGGCTATAACACTTAAAATAGCTGGATCGGAGAAGGCTTTTTCCCTCTGGGCGTTCACCGCTAGGCTGGGATTCTGCAAACTCACCCACCCAGCTAAGCTTCCTTCCTTCCTTTGGGTCCAGCACATGCACGCTTCAGTATCTGAACACTCTGAGGGGAAGAAGCAGGACCCCAGCTCAGGACTGACAGAAAACCATATGAAGATTGAAGAGATGCTGCAGTAGCAAGGCCCAGAGTAAGAGGCTAACAGAACCATGTACCACTCCTGGTGAGAGAACTCTGTCTTCATTGCCCTCATCCCTACTATCTGCTCATCTGCTTGGTTCCAGAAATGTCTTGACATGTCCATGATTTCTCCTCTCTTGTCTCATGTGAGCATTGCTTCCTATATAAAATGCAGGGTGTCGTCTCTTTGGCTCATTAAATCTTTGGACCAGTGAGATTTCAATCAATGCTAAGAATACTATCCTCCCCCAGTCCCCAAATCCACTTGGTGTTGAAGAACAGCCTAATTTACATGAGTATTATATTTAATTATCCTGAGGCACAAATGGCTGATGGAGAGTAGCACAGAATCACCACTGATGGAAAAAAAAGTGGCCTGTCACAAGGACTTAGTGGCTCTTTTTGCTAAATCCAGTGACCCTTCAGTCAGGCTGACAAATGTCATTTGCATCTGTCACCTTTGCTCTGGGTCATTCTTTTTGCAGTGTCCTTGGACTTCAACAATAAATCTGATGGATAAATATCTTTTGATAAGAGTGTAATTCCCACTTCCCATGAAACAAGGATTCTCTTATCATTGCCTGCCTAATCCTGAGGTGATAATAGCCAGGCCACAGCTTATATTATAGCTGTGTGACTTGGCATTCTTGTGGAACTCCTAAATGTGAAAGAGGGAGGAGTCTCTGACTCTTTTGCTTGCTCTAGGGACCCTTTTCCTCTGTCTGAGTTGCCTTGTCTGCCTACATATGAGGATTGGCACCTAGTAACTTGTTCTGCCATGTTTGGTTGATATCCCTGGGAGGCTTGCTCTTTTCTGAAAGGAAATGGAGGAGGAGTGGATCTGGAGAAGGAGGAAGGTGAGAGTGCTGGGAGAAGTGGAGAGAGAAGAAACTGGGGCTGGGATGTAACATACAAGAGAAGAATAAAAAGATACAAGAAAAAAATGGAAAACCTATACACGTTTTCTGCTGCTCTCCTTTGGCTTTCCATTATCTCGGAGCTCATGCTAATACCCTTAAATGTGAGTTCCTGCTGGTTCCCCTAAAGATAGGTGTCCACTATGGCTACATTGATTGATGAAAGTCCTTCTGGCCTTTGCATCAATAATTTTATCTTTCTGGTGGGCACATAACTGGGCATGATGTGTTGGTACCCCTAGAATTGTACCCCTCTGAGTTAGGTTTCCAGCAGCAAAGCAAAAATCTTCAGAACAAATACAACAGTAGGACTCGTATTTTCTATACTAAAATGTATTGCAAAAGCCACATTTCCTTCAAGCAGATGATTGGCACGATAGACACAGATCTAAGATGAGAATTGGAAGGCCAGCTTTAGCCAGCTTAGTGGTAAAATGGGCTTTGGCAAGAATTTAATAGAAAATCTAATACGGAATAAGTTGTCTGTTCAACAAATGGTGTTGTGATAACTGGCTATCCATATGCAAAGGATGAAGTTAGACCTCCTACTTCAAATTATCTCAAAATAAATCTGGGACTTAGATGTAAGAGATAGTAAAACTCTTAAAAGGAAATATAAAAGTAAATCTTTATAATCTTGGGTTAGGCTATGTCTTTTTCTATCAAACACAAGCAGAAGCAACAAAAAGTGGGGGAGGTAAATTAGATTGAATTTCAAAAAGAACTTTGAATGTGAAATAGTTCCATCAAGAAGTCAGTAGGGTGGCCAAGGATGATGGTTCAGTGTGGAAAGTGTTTCTGTGTGAGCATGAGGACCAGAGTTCAAATTTCAGAACCGTAGCAACCTGCCTTTACTCAGCACTTGGGAAGAAAACAGAGACAGTATTCCTCGGGCTGTCTGGCTAGCTAGACTAGCACAATCTTCACGGGGAGAGAGATGAAGGAAGACATTTGACATCAATGACCTCTGGCTTCTACATGCAAGTGTGTGTGTGTTTGTGTGTGTGTGTCTGTGTGCTTATCACACACAGACACACAAATAGCTCAGCAATATAAAAAGGAAACTTAGTCGACATCTCACAAAAGGAAAGAAATACTGGCAAATAATTTCTGTGTCAACACAATAAAGGTTTTCTTCCTTAGCAGAACACCATCTTCTAATTCTCTTAGGGATACAGAGCTCTAAAAGGGGAGTGCAGCAGCATTCCCAGCGAGCTTGTGACAGGGAGAAGGACTAAGTCCTCTCACTGTCGGAAAGACTAGAATCTAACAGACAGTGGATTTCATCAGGACCACAGGGGAGCAATAGGCAGAATGATCACGAAGAGATCGGGCACTTGGTGCTGGGAGCCAGTGAATTCAGTTTCTGGGGTTCTTATGGAGCTCAAAACAAAATCTTCAAGTGCCAGCTAAAGCGGTTGCTTGACTGCTCAAATGAGCCTTAGCTTCTTTGTGACTCCTGGCTGCTGTTGTACACACTTCACCATGTGTGGTATCAGTTGCCCAGGAAATTGACTGTAGCAGTTATGTGCAGGAGATCCTCACACCAGCTGTGTTTATTTGAGGGGCCCCGAGCAAATGTTCATTCCTGACCAAGCTTGCTCAACCTTGGCTCCATTGACATTTGGGATGGGGCAATTATTTGTTGTGGAAATTGTTTTATGTTCTTCAGGGTATTTAACAACAGTAGCATCACCCCAGTTATTAAACCAAAACTCTCCAGATATAATCAAATGTTCTGAGAAGCTTGGTTGATAACTGCTGCTCTACCTAGTGTTCCTTCTTGGAAAATGGGGACAAAATCCATAGGTTTCTAGACCTGCGTATGAGGAAGGCTCTTGTAACAGAGGGAAGATGAAAGTTTAGAAGACCAAAGAACATAAATGCAAGTAATTAATCAGAAAACCCAGGGCTGGAGAGATGGCTCAGAGGTTAAGGGCACTGACTGCTCCTCTAGAGGTTCTGAGTTCAATTCTCAGCAACCACATGGTGGCTCACAACCATCTGTAATGTGATCTGGTGCCCTCTTCTGGCCTGCAGGTGTATGTGCAGGCAGAGCACTGTATACTTAATAATAAAAAAAAAAAAATCTTAAAAAAAAAAAAAAGAAAAAGAAAAATCCATGAAAGTCACTAAAATATAGAGTCACTCAGAAGTAATAGACTCTGCCCTGGGGAAGATGGGCATGAAAGAGCTTAGCAAGGAATATGGATTTTGATTTGGCCAAGAAAGACAAATAAGGAAAGTAAGTAAAGGCAGTAAGTAAAGGCACTGTGGGCTGGAGGAGAAGATGAGCATGGAGCATGATGCAGAGGAGCAGGCACCAGTTAGAGGAAGTACGGGGACCAGATGGGAAAGAGAGTGGTGAGGTACACAGCTGAGTATTTTCAGCCCCTATTTTAATTCTTCCTTCTACATCACTTTTATTCCAGGCCTTAATTAATTTTCCTTAGTTCCCTACGGCATGGGGAAAAAAAAAAAAAAAAAAAAAAAAAAAGAGGCAAAACTGGAAGGGACCCTTAACTTCATTTTATATAATCAAGAAAGATCTGGGGAGGAAGATCAACATAAGAAGGGGATTTTTTTCTTTGAATATTTTGCCTGAGAGCTGAAAGGATTTTTTTTTTCTGCTTTCATTTCCTTTTCTTATCTCCTGAGAAATTCTAAATCCTTCTGAACAAGTATGTGCTAGTGCCTAGGAGAAAGTAGTTTTTTGGTTTTTGTTTTTGTTTTTTTTTTTTTTGAGAAAGTAGTTTTAATTGGTCCTTTCTAATCTCTATTTGTTGGGATGGGCGTGAATGCCACCCATACATTTAAATCTGATATCTTTAATTGGGTAATTAAATGAATGATAATAAGGGCATGAAACGTTCTTTCTCTTGTTATAAACAATTGTATCTGAGGTTGTCCCAGCATAGAAAGTATAATGAAGGTCTTAGAAAATGATCCCTCAGCCTGGATGAAGGCAAAGCCTCATTTCAGTTGGCGAAAAGGTTTTCAGGCCTTTTAAGTGAGGACATAGTAGCTATCAAGTATTGTAGCTACTGTGCAAAGCTATGTATGCTGGCAATTAAGATGTCCACATTTCATTTATAAGTAATATTTTATGAACACATACTAAGTATAATATCAATACATCATGAATTGTGGAGTCCAAAGTAAAACAAGACAGCCTTGCTATATTTAATTTTTGTATTTATAACACTATACATGAAGTAAAGACATGGATTTTCACATAGAAATACATTGTACTCTATTCAGTTGTATTTGTGAGAGGAATGAGGCAGCGTAGAGTCATGGTTAAGATTATAACCATCTAGTATAGCCCAGGTTTAACCTTAGTTTTTTCACTTATGGTTGTGAAACTCGAGAGCTTGCTCAAATTTGCTGAACTTTAGTACCCACATTTAAAAATATGAGAATTTTAATATTACTTATCTAAAAGGACTGTCTCCAGAATAAGTTGTTATGATGCATCTAAAGCACTCAAGCAAATATCGTCTTGTAGATCTTCAATGCTTGGTACGACAACTGAAATTAGAGGCATTGCTTGTTTAAATTTATGATAATCCGATTCTGTGAAATTCCTCTGTTTTCTCAACAGAACAAATAGGAGAGTCCAGTGGGACTGTGATGGAAATTGCCACGTCTGCATCACTCAGGTCTTTCGTGGTGACACTAATCCCTTCAGTCCCTCCATGGATATGATATTGTTCTTTGATTTACTATTTTCTAGGTAGAGACAGCTCCAGTGACTTCAACTTGGCATTTTTCATGCTAACAGTACTCACATGGTAGGTCAGAACACCAATGTGTAGAGTCTGCTAGCTGTTAAGTACATCTATTCAAATTATGTATTTTGAAACCTGGAACATAAGCACATGATGAGCTTAAGGACTGCTAGTCTTTCTGAGTTGGATCTGAACTAAGGCTCCACTGATCATCCATTCCCATAAACCCCGTAAACATCTATCCTGATGGGAGGACCTCAGTGACATTTTGAGTCACAATCGGTATCCAGTAGTCTCAAAGTTCTCATTATTCCCTTTCCTAAATTGCACAGTTAGCCCAAGAAAAGGCTGTGGGCTGCTGGAAAGCCTAGGAGAGATAGTGTGTGCTTATGTGACCGTATACTTTCAGAAGACCAAAGCTCCCCTTTATTCAAGAGGTTTTGGACTTGTAAACTGACTGAAATCTTCGAATTTAGAAGAGGGTCTTAATTCTGCTCTATAGTTCATATTAGGTTTTTGTTTACCTGATCAAGGGCTTTCTGCATAGGCAGCTCAGGTAAGACTGCAAAAGTCTTCTTCCCAATTTTCTTTTATTTATTCGCTTTACATCCGGGCCACATCTACCCCCTCCTCTCCTCCTGGTCCTACCCTCCCTCCCTTTTCCCCCTCTTCCCCTACTCCTCAAAAAAGGGGAGGCACCCCACCAACCCATCCCAGCACATCAAGTTGCATCAAGACTGAGTGCATCCTCTTCCACGGAAGCCAGGCAAGGCACCCCCTCCAGAGGGTCATGGTTGGAAAGCAGGCAACAGAGTTGATGTCAGAGACAGCCACTGTACCCTTTACTAGGAGACCCAAAAGAAGACTAAGGTGCTTATCAGCTGTGGGGGGCTTAGGTCCAGTCCATGCATCATTCCTGGTTGGTGCTTGAGTCTCTATAAGCCCTCCTGGGCCCAGGTTATTTGACTATTGGTCTTCTTGTGGAGTTCTTGTGCTCTCTGGGTTCTTCTATCCTTTCCCTTCCTCTTCCACAAGGCTCTCCAAACTCTGCCTAATATTTGACTGTGAGTCTCAATATCTGTTTCCAACAGCTTCTGGGAAAAGCCTCTGAGAGAACAGTTATGCTAGGCTCCTATGTGTAAGCATAGCAGAGTGTCATTAGTAGTGTCAGGGTTTGGCTCTCTCCCATGGGGAAGGTCTCAGGTTGGACATTCCCTTAATCTGCGCTCAATTTTTATTCTTGCACATTTTGTAGACAGGGTAAATTTTAGGTCGAAGTTTTTGTGGATGGGTTGGTGTTCCCCTCCCTCCAGTAGACGTCCTTTCCGACTGGGAGGTGGCCTCATCCAGTTTCCATGACCCCTGCTACTAGAAGTCTTAGCTAGAGTCACTCCCATATCCTTGCAGGAGCCTACACTATTGTAGGTCCCCAGTTTGTCTCAGAGATGCTCCAGCCCTTGGTCTCCTGCCCCCCACTCTCTCCACATCTGATTCCCACCCTCATTTCCTCCCTACTTCCTCTTCTACCCTGCTCCTTCTCTTCACTCACTTCAGCTATCTACTCTATTTCCTCTTCTGGGTGAGAGTCAAGCATCCTCCTTTAGGTCCTCTTTATTACTTAGCTGCTTTGGCTCTATGAATTTTAGTATGGTTATCCTGTACTCTACGGTTAATATACACTCATAAGTGAGCACATAGCATATTTGTCTTTCTGGGTCTGAGTTCCCTCACCCAGGACAATCTTTTCTAGTTCCATCCATTTGCCTGCACATTTCAAGATTTTCTTGTTTTTAATAGCCGAGTACTATTCCATTGTGTAAATGTACCACAGTTTCTTTATTCACTCTTCAGTTGAGTGACACCTACGTTATTTCCAGTTTGTGGCTATTACGAATAACATCGCTATGAACATAATTGAGCAAATGTCCTTCTTGTATGGTGGAGCATCATTTGGGTATATTCCCAGGAGTGGTACACCTGGGTCTTGAGATACAGCTATTGCCAATTTTCTGGGAAAGTGCCAGACTGATTTCTAAAGTGGTCTTAAAAGTTTGCATTCTACCCACAATGGAGGAGTGTTCCCTTACTCCATATCATCCCCAGAGTGCTGTGATTTGAGGTTTTGATCTTAGTCATTCTGAAGGGTGTAAGACGGAATCTTAGAGTTGTTTTGATTGTTTGAGGTTCCTCTGTTGGGAATTCTGTTTAGCTCCATGCTCCATTTCAAAATGAATTATTTGGTTTGTTGCTGTTTAATTTCTTGAGTTCTTTATATATTTTGTATATTAGCCCTTTGTCAGATGTAGGGTTGGTGAAGACCTTTTCCCAGCCATTTTATTTTGTTGACAGGGTCCTTTGCCTTGCAGAAGCTTTTCACTTTCATAAAGTCCCATTTACTAATTGTTAATCTTAGAGCCTGAGCTGTTGATGTTCTGTTCAGGAATTTGTCTCCTGTGCCAATTAGTTTAAGGCTCTGCTCCGCCTTCTCTTTTAGTAGGTTTAGTGTATCTGGCATTCTGTTGAGGTCTTTGATCCACTTGGACTTGAGTTTTGTACAGGGTAATAATTTGGTTCTATTTGCATTTTCCACATGCAGACATCCGTGTAGATCAGCACCATTTGATGAAGATGCTTTATTTTTTCCCATTGTATACTTTGTCTTCTTTGTCAAAAGTCAAGTGTGTGGAAGAATTCTGTGATGAAACCATCTGGCTTGGACCTTTTTGGTTGGGAGACTTTTAATGATTGCTTCTATTTCCTTCAGGGTTATAGGCCTATATAACTCATTTGCCTGATCTTGATTCAACTTTGGTAAGTGGAATTTATCAAAAAAGGTGTCCATTTTATTTAGATGTTTCAATTTTGTGGGATACAGATTTTTGAAATAAGACCTAGTAATGCTTTGGATTTTCTCAGTGTCTGTTGTTATTTCCTCTCTTCATTTCTTATTTTGTTTATATGGATATTCTCTCTCTCTCTCTCTCTCTCTCTCTCTCTCTCTCTCTCTCTCTCTCTCTCTCTCTCTCTCTCTCTCTCCCTGCCTTTTAGTTAGTTTGGCTAAAGATTTGTCTATTTTTATTTTCTCAAAAGAACTATTTCTTTGATTAATTATTGTTTTTTGTTTTGTTTTATTTTATTTTTAGAGACAGGGCTTTTATGTGTAGCCTTGGTGGTCCTGGAATCAATTTGTAGACCAGGCTGCCCTGGAACTCATAGAGATCTGCCTGCCTCTGCTTCCCTGAGTGCTGGGATTATAGGCATGCACAATTTTGTTGATTCTTTGCATTTTTCTCTGTGTTTTTAATGTGTTGATTTCATCTTTGAGTTTGATTATTTCCTGCCATCTACTCCTCTTGGATATTTTGCTTTTTTTTCTAGAACTTTCAAGTGAGTTGTCAAGTTGCTAGTATGAGATGTCTCTAATTTCATTATGAAGGCATTTTGTGCTATGAACTTTCCTCTTAGCACTGCTTTCATTGTGTCCAATAAGTTTGAGCATGCTGTGCCTTCATTTTCATTGAACATAAGAAGTCTTTATTTTCTTTATTTCTTCTCTGACCCAGTTGTCACTGAATAGAGAAATGCCATTTCCACGAGTGTATAGGTTTTTGTTATTTCTGTTGTTTAAGTCCAGCTTTAATCTGTGGTGATCTAATAAACACAATATTTCCATTTTCTTGTATCTGTTAAGGCTGATTTGTGACTAACTATATGGCCAATTTTGGAAAAGGTTCCCTGAAGTGCTAAGAAGATCATATATTTTTTTGTGGTTGGGTGAAAGGTTCTATAGATATTTGTTAGGTCGATTTGATTCATAACATTTGTTAGTTTCATTATTTCTCTGTTTAGTTTTTGCCTCAATGATGTGTCCATTGTGAGAGGGGGGTGTTGAAGTCTCCTACTACTAATGTGTGATTTAAGCTTTAGGAATGGTTCTTTTACAAATGTGGGTGCTCTTGTATTTGGGGCATACATGTTCAGAATTGAGATGCTTTCTTGCAGGATTCTGTTTTCTTTGATGAGAATGTAGTGTTCTTACCCATCTCTTTTGATTAAATTCAGTAGAAGGTATATTAGGATGGGTAGTCCAGCTTGCTTCTTAGGCCCATTTGGTTAGGAAACTTTTTTCCAGCCCTTTGTTTTGAGATTGAGTTTATCGTTGCTTCTGAGATGTTTTTCTTGTATGCAGCAGAATGAAGCATCCTATCTATTCTGTTAGCCTGTGTCTTTTTATTGGGGGATTGAGCCCATTGATGCTGATAGATATTAATGACCAATGATTGTCAGTTCTTCTTGACTGGTGGTGGTGGTGGTGGTGTCTTTCTGTACTTCTCTTCTTTTGGTTTTGCTTCCACAAAGTTATTTATATTCTGTGTTTTCTTGGGTGCAGTTAACCTCCTACAGTTGGAGTTTTCTTTCTAGTATCTTCTGTAGGTCTGGGTTTGTGCTTAAATTTGGTTGTTATAGAATGTCTTGGTTTCTCCATCTATGGTGATTGAAAGCTTTGCTGGGTATATTAGTCTGGGCTGACATCTGTGGTCTCTTAGGATCTGCAAAACATCTGCCCTGGCCCTTCTGGCTTTTAGAGTCTCTGTTGAGAAGTCAGGTGTGATTCTGATAGGTCTGCCTTTATATGTTATTTGGTCTTTTTCTCTTACAACTTTGAATATGTTTTCTTTGTTCTGCAATTTGGGCTTTTGATTATTTTTTGGCAGGAGGATTTTCTTTTCTGGTCTACTTTGGTGTTCTGTATGCCTCCAACATGTTTAAAGGCATCTCTTTCTTCAGGTTGGAGAATTCTTTAAGATGAATAATTTTTCTATGATCTAGTTGAAAATATTTTCTGGTCCTTGGAGCAGGAAACCTCTTTCTTCTATTTCTATTATTGTTTTGTTTGTTTCTTTTATGTTTTATTCCTATTATTTTTAGGTGTCACTTTTCATTGCATCCTTGATTTCTTGGATGTTTTTTCAGGAATTTTTTTCAATTTAATATTTTCCTGGACAGATGTCTTCGATTGTATTTTCTATACCTGTGATTCTCTTTAATTCTTGTATTCTTTTGTTGATGTTTACCTCTGTAGTTCCTGTTTCCTAAGTTTTTCCTCTTCAGGATTTCCTGTGTGTGTGTGTGTGTGTGTGTGTGTGTGTGTGTGTGTGTGTGTGTGTTTATTGTTTTTATATCCAGTTTCACACCTTGAACCATTTTATTTATTTCCTTCACCTGTTTGCTTGTATTTCCTGTATTTCTATAAGTGATTTATTAATTTCCTCTTATAAATCAAGTATCAGCTTCATAAGCATAGACTTAAGGTCATTTTCTTGTGTTTCAGCTGCGTTAGAATATCCAGTGGTTGCTATAGTCAGATAGCAGTTCTGGTGATTCCATACTGCCCTGGCTTTTGTTGATTGTGTTCTCACACTGACCTTTAGCCATCTGGTTGTCCCTGTGTTGGCTCATTGTTCCTGGTGTCCAATGGACTTATCAGGCATGAGGGAGAAGCCCTGGGACAGAGGTTGGATGTTCCTTGGGTCCAGCTGCACTATTCTGAATAGTGGATAGGGATGTGGGCAGGAGGCTGGATTTCAGTGAATAGCCCAAAGCGCTCCTCATCTGGGAGTATCCCAGTGGGACCTACAGACAGAGGGTTTGGGTGGGGGTATCTAACCTGTAAGATCTTGAAGTCCAAAAGGATGGCTAGTAGAGTCTTGTACTGGAGGTTGGAACCATGACTAAGCTGGTAGACAGTATCCCTCCTCTCATTGGGAAAGCATGGATGCTGGTGTTTTGGAGTCAGCAGCATTGTCATTTGCTTGCTCATTAGTTACCAAAAAGTGCTAGGTATCACCATCTTTGAGCAAGACCCTGTGTGATCCTGTTGTCTAGCAGGTCTCTTCAGGGATATAGGTAGAACAGTGGATATGAGGCTGGAACCTGTCCCTGGAATCTGGGAGAGTTAGGTATCTGAAGTCTGGAGCCATGTATCCCTGACCTCCTTGGATAAGCAGAAGGCTCCAGGTTATGAGATGCTGAGACTGTGTTTCTAGCATCTGAAATCCCACCTCCCATCAGGAATACAAGGATGCAGGCATTTTGAAGACAAGTGCCCAGCCACCTGCTTGCCACACAGTCACTGAGCTCCAGATACTGAGACACCATGCATGCTGGGTTTTTTGAGACAGGGTGTCTCTGTGTAGCTTTGGCTGTCCTGGACTTGCTTTGTAGACCAGGCTAGCTTTGACCTCACAGTGATCCACATGCCTCTGCCTCCTGAGTGCTGAGATTAAGAGCCTATTTTCAAGACATATGATTAAGTAGTTAGTATCATAGAGCTATGTTTTGTGTAGTCCTGATGTGAGTTGATGTGCTGGGGTGGGTTGGTGGTGGTGAGGCTCCCCTTTCCTGAAGATATCCTGAAGAGGGAAGAACATGGGAGGGCAGGACGTGGAGAAGAGGAGGGAGGAGCCTGAGATAGGATGTAAGGTGAATAAATAAATAAATGCATCAAAAATAAAACCAATCACCAAAAAAAAAAAAAAAAAAAAAAAAAAAGGTTTTTAAAAAGATTTTATTTTGATTCTGCTGTCCACATCAATTTTCACCACCCACCCTGTCTTTGAGAGTTGGAAAGCTATCACCACCGCTATTATGCTGATACGCATTCCTCATTCTCTCCTGTATTGGGAGTTTCTAATTGTCTGGCTGCAGTTCTTCCTGTAAATATAGTCTGTATGAAACAGAGCCATGGAACTTTAAAGATACTAGTATTTATTTATTGAAGTATTAATAAAAGTCTGGCTCTATGGACTCTCCCAACATCGGCGAATATTTCTTAAGTAACACAGGCTTCTGTGTCCTAAGCCTTGAAACTATTCCTCTGTATTTTAAACCAGTGGAGGTTGGCCATTTCCAGTTTGCTCATGGACCATCTTAGCAACCATGTTTAAATTGTTATAACCCATTTTAATTCATCAGGCAGCAGTAATAAATGAAGGATCTGTGCTTATGGCATCTATTTCAGAAGATTAAACCCTTACCCAAACTCTTAACCATTATCCATGAGTATTCCACTTACTTAGTGACTATTTGTATAAATTACAAAACTCAAGAGCTTCTATTAGAGTATAGGGTTCTGTTCATGAGTTGTGGTTTGTGACATAACACTGAGAATCTTTTTCTGAGTTAAAAGTTAGTGATGCAGGCTGTTCCTAAGCAGAACAAAGGGAGAATTTAGGTTTAGTCAACAAGTTAAGGTAGATAATTCAAACAAATTTGACTGACTATAAAATCTATAGTTCTTCTGGCTCCTGAGGGCTCCAGACATGCATGTCAATACAGGCATACATGCAGGCAAAGAGCCATAAACATAAAAAATAAATATTTAAACAAACTATCAATCATGAAAACATCATAATTGTTTTTGCATTGAAACGGTTATTTCAGAAGCAATATAATTGAAGAGGAAGAAGGTTGGTTATTTTATAATTCCTTCAAAAATTAATGACTAAGTCATTGGCAGTAGAAAAAAATATTTTAATTCAAAATATTAAAGTAGAATTGGATATGAATGGTGCTTGACTTAGAGAATGCAGGAAGATTCCTCACCATTAAAACTGGGTCTTCAGATATCAATTCTTTCCTGATTAAAGAATATAGTAAAAGGAGCAGTTTCTTTTATTTAAATATATATATATATAACATTATATGTGTGTATACATATATTCATACATATAATTTTGATCATATTTTTCCCCTCTCAACTTCTCCAAAATCCTCCCCACCTCCCTACCCACCCAAGGCTATGAGTTGGACAGTTTATGATTCTGTAGTGGGGCACCTGTTAGACCATAGATTCAGTTTCTTTGGTGAAAGACTTGCATATAAATTGAGAAAGTCCTGAATGTCTTTATTTATTCATGCCAGACAGCATATGCAGTGATTATGTATATGTTCAGAGAGTAGTCACTCAATATGTAGACACAACTGTATCCTTTGAGAACTCTGATCAGAGCACTGGATAGACAAGGGTTAGGCATTGCCACATCTTCCCCAGGCTTCCAACTTTGGACATTCCCAGCTAGTGGAACTAGCCCCCAGTTAAATGTTTTGTTATATAAAAGTTGCCATGGTCATGCTGACTCCTTATAGCAATAGGACAGTAACTAAAACAATTACAATTTTTGTTGTTGCTCCAGTAAACAAATACCCAAAACCTCTTAAGGGAGGGGTTAAATATTTGGCTCATGGTTCAGAGGGCTTAGTCTCTTGTCACTTGGTTTTGTGTTTCTTTTCCTGTTGTGGGGCAGACCATCAGAATGAAATGAGTGTTGGACAGAGAGAGGCTTTTTATGATGGGCAGAGAGAAGTGAATGGGAGGTACAGGAGGGAATCAGAGCCCAGAGACCTCTTTCCTCCAGTAGCCACCTTTAACAACATCCCCTCCCTCACCAGAGCTGCATTATAAATCTATAAAGAGATTGATCAAGTAATTAGAAAATATCTCCCATGCTCTAATTATTTCTGGAAATGCCATCACAGACACCCAGAGGTGTGTCTTTTCATGAAGTCCCCACCCAAGGCAATTCTTAGTATAACCATGTTGACAATCAAGATAAGTCATCATATATTGAATGCTATATGTAATTTATCTTCCGAAGGCATAGATTGGTCCCACATAAGACTACAAACCTGAAGCCTGGTAGATTAAATAATACACACCCTTCTTTGTGTCTGTGGCAGATACTCTGTAGAGGAATGTGGTCTGCAGCTGTTTGCTAGGTTGGAAATAGTTGAGTAAGAATCTCATTCAGATTTCAAGTGGTTCACAGGTAAATATTCTCAACTCTTTTTTTTTTTTCAACAAAACCTTAATCACAATCTTCAAAATGCTAATACAAAATCTCTCTACTTCTTCTGATCCCTTGGAAGCTTGTGCAAATGTTATGCTAACGTGCTTTGTTACAGCTGAGAGGGTGCTTTAAATCTGCTAGGGAGGCACATTATTGACAGAGCTCCAGGAATTCAACCCCAGGAGTCTCAGAAGTTGGAAAGCAGAGCAGAGCTTATGCTAGAAAAAAGTTAAGTCCCATGACTACAGCCTTTACTTTTAATTATAATGTCTTAAAAGTTACAATTCTATTCCGCCATCTCACCAGGTGCTTAAAAAATGAGATTGCTGCATCTTGCTTTTAAAGAGCATGTCTGCATCAAAACACAATATGTCTCTACCTCCTGTGGAACCACCTAGTAATTCAAAGGCATGTTTCATCTGAGTTGTCTAGACTGTCATTGCCATTGGAAAATTAAATACAAAAAAAATGTTTAGCTCTTACTGTGCTGTGTAACGAAAGGATGAGGAACCTCAGAGAGATCATGGCTTTAAAAGCACCAACCACCATTCTGCTCTGGAGACAAAACAAACCCAGGACTGTTTGCTATGACTTTACAAAGCAGCCTTTAAAGATTTAGAGTTAAAATAAAGCATCACTTCCAGAAATGGATATGTGAGACTCATAACCAGTGTATGCATCGTCTATCTTGTCCTTGAGAGAGAGAGAGAGAGTTGTACACTAAGCAAGGTGACATAAAACCGCATTGCATTCAACTTCTTGGTTTGTCCAAATTGTTTGGTTATAATAGAATTTGAAGACAATTACTATAGTGCTAGAAATCACATTTGAAAACTGTTGGGGCCAGAGATGAAATAGAACTCACCAAACCTCTCTGTGGTTAAGTCAGAGGAAATAGAGTCTAGAGACCAATCCATTCTGGGAAATGACGTGTCCAACCAACCCGGGAATGACTTCAGCTTGAAATTAAAAAGAGCCTGGCTCATATATTAGTGCTGTCAGTTTATAACATGTTATTTAAGCTTTCTGAGACTTAGTCTGCTCATTGGGTAAAATGGTTATATGATGATGCCTAGGACACATTATATGTTTAAAGCCATTACCTTGGTAGCAAACACAGCAAATGCACACAAATAGTAGTTATCCATGGGTACAAGAACAAACTAATACCATAGAATTTTTAAAGCTTACTTTAATTATGTGTATGTGTTGTGTGTCTGTGTGGAAGCTCTGCACATGAGAACAGGTTTCTGTGGAGCCCAAAGGTAGTATATCCTTCTGGAGATAGAGTTACAGGCAGTTGTGAGCTACCTGACATGGGCGTTAGGAACTGAGCCCTGGTCTTCTACAAGGACAATACAAGCTTTTAACCACTAAGCTGTCTCTTTAGTCTTTAGCCTGCCAAGCATAGTACTGCTCAGCTAGTGTGTTAGCTTCTTATTAGAGAGTAAGGATGCTACTTAAAAAAAAAAAATATATATATATATATATGTATGTATATATATATATATGATTAATGTTTTGAGAATCATGTTTTTAGAAGGTAAATTTGAAGAAAACCAGGAAAGTTAGAAAGTCATCCTGACAATGGTTTCGTTACACCCAATTATACTAAAAAGTGCTTATTCTATGATTCTTGTACTTTGCAAGGCTCTGTTACTTCTGGGGTTTCAGACATTAGAAGGGTTTTTAACACCCCTGTTTCTGTGGAACCTGCTGTTTATCATGGGATGTGCGTGGTAAGCGAGTAATCACACATCATTATGCAAAGCTGAAACGAATGCTAGCAAGGGAAAATGCCATGTGCATTTAACCATCAGTGTAACTTCCTGCTCCCTGAAGAGATTCTTCCCTAATAGAAATATTTTAGCGTTTTCTTACCACATGTTTCCCAAAACCATCTGTTCTTCCCCGGTTGAGAGAACTGGTGCCTTATAGGCCCTTGTCAGTGACTATAAAAGGTATTTACATAGTCTCTGAATGTTATATAATTTTTGTTATATATTATTTGGATTTATGCAAAGAATAGGGAGTGAGTAAGTAGATAATGGTGTCTATCTTCTTCATTTATACTTTGAGAAGGGACATCCTTTATCTCTACCAAATTCAACCATCACGCTGGACACTGAAACTTTCATCTTCCCTCCTCAGTTAAAGAGAGAGAGAGAGAGAGAGACTTCAACTCAGTTGTTCCTTTGTCAATATACCTTGGATCATTCTACTGAATGGACACCTGTTAGATAGCCCTACACGTTTCTTTTGTTATTATTACTGAATATAGATTTTTCTCTCATATAATTCATCCTGATCATAGTGTTCTTCTCTCCCTCCACTCTTCCCAGCTCCCCCTCCACTTCCTCTCTCCCCAAGATCTATTGCCCTTCTTTTCCCCTTCAGAAAAGAGTAGGCCTCTAAGAGACAACAACCAAACATGACAAAACGAGATACAATGAGACTAGGCAAAAGCCCTCATATCGAGGCTGGACAAGGCAACCCAACAGGAGAAAAGAGTCACAGGAACAGGCAAAAGAGTCACAGATACAACTGCTGCTACTGTTAGGAGCCTCAGAAAATCACCAAGCTAACAGCCATAACATATACAAGAGGACCTGGTGTAGACCCATGCAGGCCTTGTACTTACTGCTTGAATCCTTATGAACCCAAATGAGTGTTGATTAGTTGGTTCAGTGGGCCATGTTCTCTTGGTGTCCCCCATCCCTTCTGACTACTAAAATCTTTCCTCCCCACTTTCACAGGGTTTTCCCAGCTCTAAGGGGAGGGGTCTGATGGAGATTTCCAATTTAGATTTTCTCTCTGGATGATGTCTGGCTGTGGGTCTCTGCACCTGATTCTTTCTGCTGCCAGGAAAAGACTCTGATGATGACTAGACAAGACACTGATCTATGAGTAAACAGAATAACATTAGGAATAATTTCATATATATATATATTAATAATATATATGTATAATCACACATATATGAATACTTACAGTAACATTGGGAATCATTTTATATATATTCATATTATATATGTATAATTACACACACACACACACACACACACACACACACACACACACACACACACACACGCACACACACACACCACACACATTGTTTGCTTTGCCAGTTGTGTTTGTTTTACCCTGGGTCTCTAGGCTAATCAGTCTTCTGTTCCTGGCAGTGTAGGGCATGGGCTTCTAGCTAAACCAGACATTGGCTGGCCACACTCACAAGCTCTGTGCCATCACTGCCCCAGCACATCCTGCAGGCAGGACAGATTGGCCCTACAGATTTCTTACCAAAGTAGTAAACATGGGTATACATTCTCTAAATTTGCTAAACTGAAGGTTCTATGGCCAGTTTAGGACACTAGTTTCTCTAGGGTTGGTAAACTAAGCTAATGGATAATTGTAGGATAAAAAGAAACAAGAGGGTGCTATTCCTAAGTTTGAACAAGTCTTTTTTTTTTTAATTTTTTTTTGAAAAATAAAATCATTCATATTATATCTCAATTGCTATCCCATCCCGTGCATCTTCCCTCCCTCCCGCTTTCACCCCATCCCCCTTCCCTATGACTGTGACTGATGGGGACTTCCTCCCCTTGAATATGATGCTAGGGCATCAAGTTTTTCTTGGTAGTCTGCTATCCTTCCTCCAAGTGCCATCGGGCCTCCCCATCAAGGAGACATGGCCAAATACGGGCCACCAGAGTTCTTGTGAAAGTCAGTCCCCAGTCTCCACTTAACTGTGGAGAATATTCAAGTCTTCTTGTTTAATATTGTATTGCCCTCCCACCAAGTCATTGATGAAAAATCTCTTTAGCAAAGCAAAATGAATCACAGCATGCTAGCATTGCAAAGAAGCTTGACATTTTATCAATTATAGCAAGTGACAGAAATTGTAATCAAAGTTGGATTAAGCCCAGTAAAGTACTGTATTGACTGAAACAAGTGCTTGTTTTTGTTTTTTTTTTTAATGGGAGATCTTGTTTAGTAATATATAATCTGGGGGCTAAGGTTGTAACTCAGTTGTAAAGTAATTGCCTCATATTTATGAGGTCATGGGTTCAGTCTCTAACACTGCAGGGGAACAAAATGCAATCTGTAATCTCCCTAGATGTATACAATCTAGCTTTTCTTTATTTTTCATACTGGAAACTGAAAACTGTAGGATGACTGTCTATATAATTCCTTCTAGAATGGGTTTTACAGTTTGGAAAACAAAATCAGAAAATGCATTTCTGGTCGTTCATGTAGTTATGGATACACATAATTTCTTATGCTAATTTGTTGAATTTTAATGAGTCCTAGTTTGGCATTAGCCTGGAATGGATAGGATTACATTCTCTGGCCCTCAGTTTTCTGGCAGAGATCATTGCTAAGGCAATGTGTTGTTCATCCACAGATATTTTCTGAGTCCATGGCTGCCTGTAATGGAGGTGACACCCTACCTGTTCATATCAGATACAGCAGGGCTCTGGGGTCAGGAGCTACTCTATTTAGCATTTTCTACATTGGCTAGGGAAGTCCCCACAACTACAAAAGATATATTGACAATCTGGTGGTGGGGGCTTATTCTAAGACGTCTACAGCACCTTTCTCTAATTTTTAATGATTTTAAAAACTATTCCATGACCACTATGTTCCAGTTGAGAACCCCTTCTACTTATGTTTGTTATAGTAATTTTTGTTGTCTGCTACTGACTTTTAAAAAGTATACTGGGCTGGAGAGATGGCTCAGTGGTTAAGAGCACGGTCTGTTCTTCCAAATGACCTGAGTTCAATTCCTAGCACCCACATAGCAGCTCACAACTGTCTGTAACTGCAGTTCCAAGGGATCTGACATCTTCATACCAATGCACATAAAATAAAATTAAATAAATCATTAAAAAATAATATAACTTTGTGATTTGGTAATATAAAGGGACATGAGTACTACAAAATGCATTAGGCATAGTATATATTCCATGATCCAGGTTCACAAGATTAAACATATTTGCTGATCTCTGATTATCTTTCATAAAGTGTCAATAGTTGTTATTTGGACTAATTTCCTCTGAATGAGTCATATGCTCATAGTTATTTTTATTATTCTTTTACAGTTTCACGTATGTATTCTTTGCATACTGACCACTCCCATTTACACCATCCTATCATCCCTGCCCACCCTGCCCTCCTTTCTCTCCACCAATCTCTCTCACACATTCCTGTCTCTTCCTTTTGTTTTGTGATCCCGCATAGTCAAACGTGGTTAGCTGTGGGTCTATGGTTTGGAGTTATCACTTGGAACCTGGTTGGCTCAGCAGAGTGTACATATGTTGTTATGTTTAAGTGACACAAGGCAGCATCCTTACCTTGAATCACTAATCATTCATGACAGGAGCAAATTATATTTCATTTGGCAAAACACTGAGGCCTTAGGAGTCCTAACTGCTGTCTTCAAAGACACACAAAACAGCAGACACCAGAACGCACTCTAACATCCCCTTTCAACCACTTAGCTTGCAGGTTGACAGAGTGAAGGGCTGGAAGATGACTAATAAGAACAAAGAACTCAAGTATAATCCTAAGACAGCAAGGCCTTCTAAAGCCCTCTTTACTCACCATCTGACACCTAGTTCTTTGTCTCATGTAAGTTTTGAATAATGCCTTAATTATTCTTTCTTGAATTTGATTAAACATTTTGTTATTAGCAGAGACTCTTTTGCAGTATTCTGTCTTGAAACTCAGCATTATTTACTGAGCTCTTTCACATGAACTAGTATTCACTCATCACATCCACTTTCATCCTTAGATTAATCCTTGGAGAAAGTTCTTTAGTACTTTATTTAGTATCTCAGAGTTAAAAATTTAAGGTGGAAAGTACCTGTGTTACACAAACATTGGTAGCAGTAAGAGAGGTTTAGGTTGAAAGAATAAACTCTAAATATCTGATATAAGATTGGCTAAATTGGAGATGTTTTGTACTTATAGAGAATATATTATAAAAATTAAAAATATTGCTTTAGTAGAATGAAAATTTAAGTTTCTGTAATAAGTATTAAAGCTAACCTGTAAACAATATGATCCAATTGTACATGTGTTTTGTATACGTACAGCAACATTTACTTGTTCCCTTACATACATACATACATACATACATACATACATACATACATACATTCATATATACATATATTCATTTATATGTACCCTTTAGTACAAACATACCACGCTATTCAAATATTTATTTATTTGACATTGACCATTAAAATAGTCACATAGCTGAAAATAATTTTGGAATTTGTTTAACATAATCCAAAGAGCAACCAATCTGCTTTTCCAAACAAAGTTCAAACATGTGTACAGAGTATGGAATTACCCAGTCCTTGGAACAGGTAAATTTGTCACTTTCACATCCAATAAAAATGGTTGGTATGCACATAAGAAGGAAAAACATGTCTAGTGAGATGAAAGACCAGCTGGTTTAAAAACTAACTCATGAGTTGCACATGTCAGGTAACAGATAGCCACAAACAGCATATGCTTGACATTGAACAGGAAACACGGTGTGGTGAGTCAAGTCAGAGAAATGTAAACTAGAAATGTGTTAGAAATAAGGAAGTTGAGAGTATCATTCTGAAGTATGTGACGTACTAGATGAAGATAATGCAAGAGTGGACACTGAAGAAAACTGGACATGGAACTCGAAGATGTGAGCATGTGGGTAGTAAACTGTGGCTTTTAATTTTCATTTTGTTCTAATGACTAATGACATTGGGCATTTCATAATTTCTTGTCATCTACATATCTTCTTTAATGAAGTCTGTTTATTTCCTAATTTTTAACATTTTTATTTCTATTCACACAGTTGGTTATACAGATTAAAGTTCTTGTTTTTTCTATTTGAATCTTATTTCAGTGTTGAATTACAAATGTTTATTACAAATCCTAGATATATATGCTTTGTTCATTAAGTTCTTATTTTTTTATATTTTATTAATTTATTCATATTGCATCTCAATGGTTATTCCATTCCTTGTATCCTCCCACTCCTCCCTCCCTCCCATTTTCCCCTTACTCCCCTCCCCTATGACTGTGACTGAGGGGGCCTTCAAGTTCTTATTTTTTATATTTTGTATATATATTTTAAATCTACTCCAACTACTATCTCATATACTTCTCCACTCCTGATCGCCCACTTCTTTTTCTCAGCTAGTTTTTCTACTGTTTGATGTATCTTTCATAGTTTGTTTAGATGTAGGTCTTGTGCAAGTGATTATAGCTGCTGTGTGCTCTTGGGTGAGATGGCCATGCCATCAGTAGTAGCCAAGCTTTCATAGCACTCCTCTCCATTCTCTGGCTGTTCCATTATTTTTATATTCTCTCCAAGTTGTTCTCTGGGCATTAGAGGAGGAATATAGATGTCCGGTTTAGGGCTGATCACTCAATAGTCACTCAGCATATATAGCAACTAGAGCAAACCACAATCAGCAACAACGGCAGAAACAACAGCAACAGGAGCAGCAGTGGGAGGAGCAGCCACTTTGTATATAATGCTCTAGCATTATATATCCTCTGAAGCGTTCCTAGAGTTCCAAACATAAACTATCCTCAGCTGGCAAAACCAAATCCCTGCCAGAGCATGAGGCAAATTGTAATCAGGTGCTGTGGACAATCTGAAGTAGTCCCATACCCCACACCTGGGATTAAAACAAAAACGTAGTCACATAACATTTCTGTGTTTTAAAAGAAACTAAAATTCTCACTGTAAACCACCTGCAAGAGAAAAACCCTGGAAGCAGATCTCATGCTCTAAGTCCCAAAAGAGATCTTTTGGTATATCTTCATTAAGAGCTCTGTCTCCTCAGGAAAAGTGTTTCTTCTTATAATTTAGTTTCCTCCCACAGAAAATCAGAAGATTAAACCAAATAATACCTGCAGGCTCTTCCTGATGTACTATCTGGGGATTTCTAAGTCATTTATGACCAATTTTTAATATTGGTCCTTAAAGACAACATAATGAATTGAACATTGGGCTTTATTTTGAAACCCTAAAGTAGCCATGAAAAAGAGAGATCGGATATAATAATAATGAGCAATTAAGGAACTAGAAATGTTCATTAGTTATTATAGGTTTTCCTGAAAATCATTAGGTGACTATGATATGTCAGGCACTTTTCTCACATGTGTGTGTGTGAGGAGGGATGAGTTAGATGGGTACACGCTGACAGACTTACAACAAAAGGAGAAGTGGTATCATTGTCTCTCACTATGTGAAGTTTTTTTTTTTTTTTTTTTTTTTTAACCACAGAGTTTGAGATACAGGGAAGAGTTAATAAATAATCAAACAAGAATTTGCCCCTAGCATTATTGTTTACCAGCTGAACACTGCCACAGAGTTTTTATTCGAGTTTTCAGGTACATCTTTTTGAAATGTTAATTCTTTAAGGTGCACCGTAAGGGAAGAGATGCAAGACTCTTGGGGAAGTTTCCCACCAGACACCTTCCTCCTCCTACCCACACGCAGACTCGACAGGAGGCCCCATCTCTCTGATAAGAGCTGCAGATAATCACAGAACATTCTACTCATTACATGATGACTAGCCATTGGCAATAACAAGCAAAACACTGTGTTTTGACCTAAAAAAATTATCATGTTTCCTTAGGCACGGTGGAGTCTGCCTGTAATCCTTACACTTAGGCAGCTAAAGCAGGAGGATTACAAGTGTAAGGCCAGACTGGGATACATGGAGAGGTCTATGACAGTCATACAAAGTGAGATTCTATGATTAAAATTGGCATGTTATAGAAGAGGAAATATGAGCTAGTGGTATAAAAGCATTTATGACACAGATGTCTATAGGTATATAGACAAGTGAAAAACATGGGTGAAGATTTTATTACATACAGAAGTAATACAAATCTGTGGGTCTCAATAGTTTTCATTCACAAACCCAAGCTTTCTCAGTTTATTACCCATCCTCATCATTATTCTCCCTTCCTTCTCCCACTGATTCCTCTCCAACTCTTTCTTAGACTTTCTTCTGTTTTCACTATTTTCTTTTCTTCTAGATTCTACACAGGAGAGAAAACATTCCATGTTTGTTTTTCCGAATCTAATTTACTTTGCTTAACCTGATGGCCTCCGTTTGTCATGTAAATATTATTTTATTTTAAAATATATTTTATATTAATTCTTTTGGACTTTCATACAGTGTATTTTGATCATATTTACCCCAAAATTTTAGATCTTACCTCTTCCAACTTACAAAGTTTTGGGTTTTTTTTTTTCTTTAACAGCCCATCAACCGAAATATTCATCTTGGTGTGGGGTTATCCATTGAAGTCCATCTGATCTACCAAGAGACACACAGTTAAAAGAAAGCTGAGTGTCCCCATCCCAGAAGCTGTTAACTGTTCATAGCTCCTCTGTTAAGCATAAGCACTCTGGAGTTCCTCTAGCTCCCATTTTGGAGAGTTGGTCTTGTGTAGGCAGCCACAGGTGCTGTGAGTTCAAGAATGGAGGTGTCCTGCCATGTCCAGAAGACATGATTTTGCTTCTCCCCCCACCAACAATCTTAGCCCCTATAGCCTTTCATTTCCTCTTCTATCATGGTCCTGAACCTTGGAGGAGTGGGTGATATAGATGTGTCTTTCATGGCTGAATGCTACACAGACAATTCTTCTCTGTATTTTGACCAGTTGTGAGTTTCTGTGTTAATCACTGTCTTATCACAAAAAAAGAAAAGAAAAGAAAAGAAAAGAAAAGAAAAGAAAAGAAAAGAAACTTCTCTGATGAGGTCTGATATGAGGGGTGTACTAATCTACAGGTACAGAAATATGAGTTTTTGATATATCCATTTAGCAAAATAATAGCTGTGGGTTCATTTTCAATGGATAAATAAAATTCTGTAGTTTATTTTCAGAACTATCCACATATCAGTAAGCATTTAGGCTGATTTCCTGACTTGTCTACGAATAATGCCTTAGTAAATGTGGGTGTTCAAGTATCTCTATCATATTCTACCTTTGATTTCCTCACATATGGACCCAGGGCTATGCAGCTATGTCCTGAGGTAGTTCTAATTTTTGCTTTGAGACAGGATATTCTAGCTTAATGATATTTTGCTGTGATAAGATTCCCAACAAAATGCTACATAGAGGAGAAAAGGGTGTATTTGGCTGATGGTTCCAAATGACGGTCCAGTATTTCAGGAATGTCAAGGCAGGCACTAAAGCAGGTTACATAACACCAATATTCCAATGCTGGGGTGAAATAAATGCCCCCATGCTTCCCAATGGCTTGCTCAGCTAGCTTTCTCTCCTCTTATGGAGTTCAGGGCCAAGTTTAGGAAATGGTGCTGCCCACATTGACACATACCATTGACATCCCATAGGCCAACATGATCTACATAACTCCCATCGAGACTCTCTTCCCGAGTGATTCTATATTGTGTTAGGTTGGCAGAACTATATAATGCACCGTGCCTTGCTATGTAGTTCAGAACTTCATTCCTTAGCTCCCAAACTTTGGAATTATGAGATGCATTATCACTCCTGGCTGGATCACAGATTTCTACTCTTTGCACATTATCGAATACTGTTTGAAAGCACTACCTGTTAGAGGACACATTGCAGCAACTCGGAATGTGAACACTTCATTTTGGATGTGGCTTGTTTTCTTAGTGAGTTAGCTGAAATAACATTGCAGAGTATATTTCTCCTGCCATGTATTGCTTCTGATACTTCTAGGAAATGTGGTAAAGAGCCATTTTCCCCCTTTGATTGCATCTTCTATTCTAGCTACTTGGAATTCTGCTCTGGTCAGCATAAGTTACTTGCTGGGCAAAGAATGTGCTTTGGCTCCATTAACCAGTCACATTCTGCCCTGTACCCTGGGATCTGTGCATGGCTTAAAGGCTGATGTCACAGGTCAGAAGGCTTATGTACTTTGTCCTATATTTATTTGTGGACTAGGAACAGGAGGTTTCCCTAGATGATTGCTCCCTTGAGGGTGCAGCCTAAGGTATGAGCATAATCTTCAGAACTGCCAGGGATGACTGATTTCATTGTAAACCTACTTTGTGGAAGTCTCACCTCAATCAGAGTAGTGTATTGTTCAGCATTTATTCAGAAGTGGGTTTAACCCATTGTGAAATAGATGTTTTTGCTTATGTTCATAGATCTGTATGGAATGTTTTTAAATAGTCTACTTACCTAGTAAACTGCTATGGCTGCTTCTGAATCTATCTGAAGCCTATAGTACAAGTGTAGTCTTTGTAGCCACCTCCTCCTGACTGATTCTTCCACATTTCCAGCTGCTGTCACTTTGCTTGTATCTTGGAGCGTCCAACCTTCCTTTTTGGTTTTCTACCAAGTGCTCCACTGTATGTAGCAGCACCTTTAACTCCATAGTCCTCAGGTCTTGTTCCAGACAACATCATGCTTCCCTGTCTTACATGCTATATTCTTTCTCTTCATGGCTTGCCTTTCCTAGCAAACCCTCACCACCACTTCTTAGGAGCTACAGCTGAGAACCTGTATTACCTATTAAGAAAGAATAGAATGGTAGTGTGGTCTCCCAGTGTAGACCCTGTCTGGTGACGCATCTTTGATGGAAAACAAGCTAGATCTGAGCAAGTTCAAAACCCTGGTATTTTCAGTGTGTCACACAGGGCACAAGTAAAAACTGTGCGATTAAAGGAGAAGAGTTTCCTCTTGGCAGCGTCTGCAAGCTGGGGCTGGTGATGGGTCCATGTTGCAGACACTCTTCTTTGCTCAATGAGACAATAGCTTTAGGATAGAAGAAGGTTCTCTCTCTCTCTCTCTCTCTCTCTCTCTCTCGCTCTCTCTCTGTCTCTCTGTCTCTGTCTCTCTCTCTCCCCCACCCTTTGGTGACACCATCTGAGAGTGTTTACAACACTCTGTAATGTGGACAGTAGTTGTCTCTGCATAGATGACACCAGCTCTTACAGTTTTTGCTAAAATGTAGTAGGTTTTCTTTAATTACTATTTTCATTAAGATCATTTTCAAAGACATAAGACTGTTCCAACTTTTCACTAAATGTTTTTGCCAGTTAATTTGTTCTCAGAGAGAATGTCTGACCTACTGAGCTTGTTCCTCTTCAGAAGACTTGCTTCTTATTATTTAAGACTTGTTTCTTATTCATTGATCTTTGATCTGGAGTCCAAAGAGAGGTTCTAATTGTTTTAAGATTCTTAAATTGGAATAAGATTTTGAAATTTGGACATGTGTATAATTTCTTGATATAAGAATAGAAAGAGAGACTATTTGAGGGAAACATCAGACCAGAAGAGAGGGGTGTGTGGGAAATGGGCTAGAGAGACCAGTGACATAGAATGAACAACAACAAAAAAGCATTATTACTTATGTATAAAAATGTGACAAGGAAGCCTATTTATTGTATTATAATCTAAATATTAATAATAAAAATAGTCCATTTTGAAAACACTGTAGCAGACAGACTGTCTACTTCCTATTGGTGGACATTTCCTCTAACTCCACTTTGTACTCACCCAACAAATGTGCATCAGAAGCTTAAGCTTGTAGATACTACATTGGACAGATGTTGGATGACACAAGTTCCTAGCTAACCCTGCAGAAAATTATTAACAGTATTTTGCTATACCATTATGGAAACTTAAATAAATCATACTTCAGCATAAATCTAAACATTTTTTCAAACTAAACTGGAGATATTTTCAAATGGAATGCACAACACTGTAAAGCAGTGAAGACATAAGATCAAGTACATATTGTGGCACAACCCGCTATGGGACAAACTTAATTGACAGGATAAAAGTACAACGGATGGAGGTTAGATTGCATTCCCCTTCAGAAAAACAAAGAGAAGTTAAAATCCTAACTTCAGTATCTAAGAATGAGACATTCTTTGAAAAGAGAGTCATTGCAGATATAGCCAGCCAAGATGAGGTCTGCTGGAGGAGGGTCAGGTCTACTCCAGGATAGCTGTTATCCTTAGTGGAGGTTGCTGTGCTAAGATGAGGCACAAGGAGAATATTACACTATACAAACAAATCAGCATGTGCCTCCACAAGCCAAGGGATGACAATGTTCTCAGCAATCTAACAGAATGAAGCAAAAGTCAAGGAAGAATAAGCCTCTAATGTCACTGATATCTCATTTTCATGATTCTAGCCTCTGAACTATGATGCAATAAATTCTGGCTCTTTCACACCACCCAGTCAGTGGTACTGTGCTGTGTTGCAGCCTTAGCACCCTAGTGCCACCTTTGAAGAATGATAGTCTATTTTGAACAAGTAAGAAGGACATGTATATAAGACTGGTGCACTAA